>NC_021164.2:1614480-1648885 GCF_000331145.2 Cicer arietinum
ACGAATCAGAAATGGAAAGCCGCAAAAAGAAAGGACTATCCCTGAAGGTTCAAGCCCAGCAATCGAAAACTGAATCAGATAGCTGCTCAGATCAATCCAGTAGTGAATCTGAAGAGCCGGAAATAGGGTTGCTTGTCAAGAAATTTAAGAAGTTTCTGAAGAAGAAAGACAACAAATTCAGAAAACCATCTAGCTCCAAGACTACTGACAACAAGACCATTACATGCTATGAATGTGGTAAAACTGGTCACATAAAGTCAGAATGCTACAAATTGCAGAACAAGAATAGAGCTACAAAACCAAAAGGCAAGGAACCAGTCACCAAAACCAGAAAAGCTTATATTGCATGGAATGATAACGATGAATCCTCTGCCTCTTCGGATGAAGAAGAAGTGAATCTGTGTCTCATGGCAAATACCGACTCAGAATCAGAAAATGAGGTTAGTTCACAATCTAATCCAACCTATGATGAGCTACAAGAAGCTTTCAATGAATTGCATGATGATTATGTGAATTGCATAAAACAGTTGTTAAGCACAAAGAAAATGCTTGAACAAATGAAAAATGACCATAAAGAAATTGAAAATTTATGTGAACAACTGAAAAAGGATTCACATGACAAATCTGCAAAATGCATTGAACTTGAGAATAATGTTGCATCATTAAAATCTGATTTATTGAAGTTTGCTAATAGTAAAGATAAACTGAATGTCATACTTAGCAATCAAAGACATGTTCATGAAAAATCTGGTTTAGGATATACACCAAATATGCATGTTAAAAGAAATAAAAACAGATATGGTATTGGTTATATGCAAACCAGAAATGTCAAACATGGTCAAAAATCTGCTATTGCTAAGAGTATGTATGACATCTTTACTAAACCAAACAAACATTCATCCTTTGATGGCAAATGTCATTTCTGTTGCAGAAAGGGACATTTTGTGTCAAATTGCAAATTTAAAAAATTAGCCAATAGAGGATGGAAGCAAGTTTTGATAGCAAAGAAATCTGTGTTTAACACTAACCATCCAGGACCCAATTTAAATTGGGGACCTAAAACAAAATTCTAATTGTGTGTTGCAGGTGTGCTTGACATCCACTAAGCATTCATGGTATTTAGATAGCGGATGCTCAAAGCACATGACTGGAGACAAATCCAAATTCCTGTCTTTGACTTTAAAGGAATGAGGTTTTGTCAAATATGGTGACAACAATAGAGGAAAAATTATTGGAATTGGTGACATCGGCAATGAGTCAACTGCAGTAATCAAAAATGTCTTATATGTAGAAGGACTAAAACACAACTTGCTGAGTATAAGTCAGCTATGTGATAAAGGCTTTCAGGTAAGTTTTTCATCACAATCTTGCATTATTGAGCATAAAGATGACAAACACATAAAGCTAGTTGGTGATAGAATAAATAACATTTATATGTTAGATTTTAATTCTTTGCCAAGTACTATATGCTGCTTGTTATCTAATTCAGATGAGACTTGGTTATGGCATAAACGTATAGCGCATATTCATATAGATCATTTGAATAGACTTGTTAGCAAACAACTAGTTATAGGTCTCCCTAATAAGAGGTTTACTAAGGATAGACTGTGTGACTCCTGTGAGAAAAGCAAACTGGTTAAGACTCCATTTCCCTCTATAGATATGGTTAGAACAAATAGAGTTTTGCAGTTAGTTCACATGGACCTTTTTGGACCTGCTCAAGTGAAGAGCTTTGGAGGTAACCTTTATGGATATGTGTTTGTTGATGACTATTCAAGGTTCACATGGACATATTTTCTGGCTCATAAGAGTGATACATTCTCAACTTTTAAGAAATTTGCTGCTTTGGTTCAAAATGAGAATGACCAGAAAATTGTATCAATTAAAAGTGATCATGGAGGTGAATTCCAAAATGATTTCTTTTCAAACTTATTGTGAACAACATGGAATCAACCACTAGAGTTCTCATTAGGCCCCTGCTTAGGAAAACACCCTATGAGCTTTACAAGGGTAGAAAACCAAACCTTTCCTACTTTAGAATCTTTGGTTGTAAGTGCTTTGTGTTGAACAATGGCAAAGAACACCTAGGAAAGTTTGACCCTAAGGCAGATGAAGGTATCTTTTTAGGATATTCCCAAACTAGTAAGGCCTATAGAATCTACAACAAAAGAACAAAGACCATAGAAGAGTCAGTTCATGTAAAGTTTGATGAATTATTTACAGAAAACTTGAACAAAACTCCTTCTAAGGTTGATGACTTTTTGGACGAAGTTGTAGAATCTGAACCACTAGAACAACCTATAGCTGACCCTCCAACTAGATCAGACCTTGTAGAACCTATAGAAACCAGTGAGTTGCCTAAGGAATGGAAGTTCAACAGAAACCACCCTTTAGACAACATTATAGGCGATATCTCTAAAGGTGTTGCAACTAGGAGAAGCCTTAGTCAGTTTTGTAACTTTACAGCCTTTGTATCTCAGATTGAACCTAAGAACATTAAGGAAGCCCTGTTAGATAGTGAGTGGATACTTGCTATGCAAGAGGAGTTAAACCAGTTTGAGAGAAACAAGGTGTGGAGTTTAGTACCTAGGCCAGAGGGTAAGCATGTCATAGGAACCAGATGGGTGTTCAGAAACAAGTTGGATGAGAATGGTGTGATAACAAGGAACAAAGCTAGACTAGTAGCCAAGGGTTATAGTCAAGAGGAGGGAATAGATTTTGATGAAACCTATGCCCCTGTAGCTAGATTAGAAGCCATAAGAATTTTATTGGCTTATGCTTGTATAATGGACTTTAATCTTTATCAAATGGATGTGAAAAGTGCCTTTCTCAATGGTGACCTTCAAGAGGAAGTTTTTGTTAGCCAAACACCTGGTTTTGAAAATCCTGATTTTCCTAATCATGTGTATAAGCTCTCAAAGGCCCTCTATGGGTTAAAACAAGCTCCAAGAGCTTGGTATGAGAAGCTCAACAATTTCCTTATTCAACAAAACTTTTCAAGAGGAAATGTTGACAAGACCCTTTTCACAAAAACTACTGGAAATGATATCTTGCTTGTCCAAGTATATGTTGATGACATAATATTTGGATCTACAAATAATAAATTGTGCAAAGAATTTGAAAATTTGATGAAAGGTAAATTTGAAATGTCAATGATGGGTGAACTATCATACTTCTTGGGATTTCAAATTAACCAAAGCAAGCAAGGCATTTTCATTAATCAATCTAAATATTGTTCTGATTTGATAAAGAAATTATGTTTTGAAAACCTTAAGTCCATTGATACACCCATGAGTCAAGGAAATTACTTAGACCGAGATGAGAAAGGTAAACCTGTAGATGTTACTAGATTTCGTGGTATGATAGGATCTCTGCTCTACCTTACAGCAAGTCGTCCAGACATCATGTTCAGTGTTTGTATGTGTGCAAGGTATCACTTCAGTGCAGTCAAGAGAATTTTTAGATATCTAGTAGGAACTAAGAGTCTTGGATTGTGGTATCCAAAAGGATCAACTTGTACCTTAGTTGGTTACTCAGATTCAGACTTTACCGGATGCAAACTTGACAGAAAAAGTACCTCAGGAACTTGTCATTTACTTGGAAACTCTCTTGTGTCATGGTTCAGTAAGAAACAGACAAGCATTGCTTTATCAACTGTTGAAGCTGAATATATTGCAGCTGGGAGCTGTTGTGCTCAGATACTTTGGATGAAACAGCATTTATTGGACTTTGGTGTTGACTTGGGAACAGTTCCTATCATGTGTGATAACACAAGTGCAATAAGTATAACCAAGAATCCAGTAATGCACTCCAGGACAAAGCACATTGAAGTAAGACATCATTTTATAAGAGATCACTTTCAAAATGGAATCATTAAGCTTGAGTATGTTAACACTGCCGAACAGCTAGCTGACATGTTCACAAAAGCTTTACCAAGAGAAAGTTTTCTGCATATAAGGATGAAACTAGGGATCTTTGATCCTAGAGAGGTATGATCTTTGATTCTTTCATAGGACTTCTGGTGTTTGCAGTTATTTTTTTTCAGTTAAATCGATTTGGAAATCGATTACCAGCATGGTAAATGGTTTACAAAATCGATTTGGGAATCGATTGCTTTGACCCCAGAATTCAAAGTTCATAAATTTTTTTTAACTTGCCCGAGCGTCGATTGGGAAATCGACTAGTTCAGCTTTCAACGTTAAAACAATCGATTTGGACATCGATTAAGTAAATCTGGAAATCGACTTGGGAATCGATTTACAATATGACCGTTGTGACTAGCCGTTGTATGTAATAATTACTAAATCGATTGACAGCACCAGCAACGGTAACCTAATCGATTTTGGAATCGATTTACACGTTTAAGGGTTTAAATAGGAACAGTTATCAATCGATTTCAGCACTGCATTTCTCCAGATTTCACTAATTTTCTTTGTATGCTTCATCTCTCTGTTTCTGCAATTGTTATTTGATACTATCTACATTCAATCAACTTCAATCTACGAGTATGGCACGAGTAAAACAAACCCAGGCACGCACTCCTTCACCTTCATCATCTTCAACCAATGAAACCCTTTCACCACCACCCACTCTAACCAAAAGAGTACCTATTCCCACACACAAAATTCTTGCCAAAGACAAAGGCAAGGCACCTGCTCCAAAGACAAAGGCAAGGCACCTGCTCCATGAAAGAAATCTCACAGAAGAAGAAGAAGAAGCCAGTTTCTTCACCCCCTCCCAAGAAAGTTCCTGCATCCAAGGAAAAAGATGCAGAACCCACCATACCATCAGACTTTCTGAAGAGAAAAATCCATGAGGGTCGGACTCTGGATTTTGCCTACTTTGATACTGACGATTTTACGTTTCAAAACCATTTGAGATTTTACGGCCTTGAAAGCTTTCTATCTTCTACTCTTGATAGTTATCCATGTTTGATAAGGGAATTTTATTCTACTTTCAAGCTGACTGAAGAAGGTTTTAAGGCTCAGGTCAAAGGAAAAAGGATTGCTATGTCCTTTGATGATTTTTCTACCTTATCAGGATTGCCATTTCACGGAAAATCTATCGACGGCAGTTCTGAAGCTGATACGGCTGAAGAAGGATGGGAAGAATCGGTTGACAGGCACACTACAGTTAAGGACCTGATGATTGATGGTTTTGTTGAAACCATTTCATTACCTATTGGTCAAATGAAGGTCCAACATCGGATGCTGATGTACACGCTGATCAGGATGCTTGTACCACGTTCAGGCAACCATGCAGTAGTTCAGAAGTTGGATATACTACTGTTATGGGGTTTATCAAAAGAGCTCAGGATGAGCTGGGCATGGATTGTGCTAAGGCACATGCTGGAAGCTTCACAGAGCAAGCTTATGCTGCCTTATCCACAGCTGATTACCAAGATTCTGAAACATTTCAAAGTATCGCTTGTTAACGAAGAATCTGCAAAGACCACTCTAATTTTTGGAGAATCAATTGTAAATCAAATGCAATTGAAAAGGTTACATGGTATTTGGATAAGACCTCAGCCTACTGTTGAACCAGCACAACCTCAACCACAATCTCAGCCTCAACCAGCTACTGAATCAGCCCCTCCTGAGTTTGTTGCAAAGATAATGGAATTCATAGAAGCTCAGATGGCACACAATGCCTAGATGCTAGAATCACAGTCCAGAATGGAAGCCAATTTAAGGACTCTTCAGGCATCCCTGAATTCAGTTGTTCAGGATGTGGATGCTATTCAAGCACACTTGGGCATCAAGCTGTCATTTGAAGACATCGCAGACATCGGTCGTCAAGCAACAGAGGAACCTAACCCAACTCCCCTAGATCACCCTGCGACTCACGTTGAGGAGACACCTGCTGAGGGTAATACAGCGGTCTCTGCCTCTCCCGTAGATAATAGTGAGGACCAGCTTAGTTTAGGAGATTAGGAGTTTAGGATTTGTGCTGTTTTGTTATGACTTGATGTACTCACTTCATCTATATCTATAATGCATTAGAACGTTTATACCATCTCTCTCTAAATTCATTTGTCTTAATTTTTTTTGGTATGCTCATTTATTGCTCTGATACACAATGTTTTATGATTTCAATCCCCAATGCTTATGTTCTTTAACATAGGGGGAGGAAATTTCTTTTCTGTCTTTTTGCCTTAACTGACAAAGGGGGAGAAAAATTATAACTTGCTAAACTTGCTGCATTTATTTTTACTCTGATGACTGATAATGAATTGTTATTAAAATGTAATAATGCTCTGATTTTGAAAAATAGCATGTGTACTATCATGCTCTGATCTGATACTCTGATTATATGATCTGATAATGGTACATATGATGCTACGAAATGTTGTTAATATTATGTCTCATTTCATCTATATCTATAATGCATTAGAACGTTTATCCCATTTCTCTCTGAATTCATTTGTCATAAATCTTTAATATGCTCATTTATTGCTCTGATACACAATGTTTTATGATTTCAATCCCCAATGCTTATGTTCTTTAACATAGGGGGAGGAAATTTCTTTTCTGTCTTTTTGCCTTAACTGACAAAGGGGGAGAAAAATTATAACTTGCTTATGACTGCTGCTGCATAATTTTGATATACTCTGCTCTGATAATCTGCTCTGATAAGAATGAATTATTAAAATGCTCTGATTTTTGATAAATAGCAATGTGTACTGTTATGCTAGGATGATCTGATACTCTGATGTTATAATGTGATAATGGTACATATGATGCTATGAAATGTTGTTAATATTATGTCTTGAAATGCTCAACTTAAGTTAAAATTGTATGATTGTCACTTATGCAAAAAGGGGGAGATTGTTGGACTTTAGTCCTTTGAATCCTAATTGTGACATAATTAACAAACATACAATGCTCATACATCATATGATAAATCTATAATTTTAATTGAGCAAGATTTCAAGAACAACAATCCAATCCTACACACTTGAAACAAATTGCTTGGAGCTCAAGAAATCAACAAAAGTTGAATATTCACTGAGTAAATCGATTGGGCAATCGATTTCATAACAAGGGTGTAAGGAAACATAACTGTTTGTGATTGTATAATCGATTAGGCAATCGACTGGCACAATTAGAAATGAAAATTGCGCAAGTCAGTGGCAACCTGTTTTACAGGCTAATCGATTGGCAAATCGATTGTGCACATCACAAAGTAAAACTGATTGAAATAAATCGATTGGGAAATCGATTGAACAAGTCACAATGAGAATCCATTTTCTAGGGTAATCGATTGGCAAATCGATTGCTTAGATATTATTTGAAAAATAACTTGACCTGTGACAAACACAATCGATTGGACAATCTATTGTGAAAATTTCAATCATGTTAAGTTTGATTTTAATCGATTGGGAAATCGATTGAACTAAACATCTGGTAAGAACTTTTCAGGCAAATACTACCAAATCGATTGGCACGTCAATTAACATGAAAATAGCTAAGTCACTGTCTTGAACACAATCGATTGGCAAATCGATTGAAAGAAACTTTTTGAAATCACAGTGAACCTTAAGCTTGTGGCCAAATCGATTCTGTGTATTTGTAAATCGATTATGAGACTTAGTAAATCGATTAAGTAATCGATTGGTGTGATTTTTATTGGAACAAAACACCTGCAATCGATTATGCAATCGATTCATATAAGTCTGAACATAATTTACTGAAAAGAGTTTTTAAAAGAATCGATTGGCAAATCGATTGGTTTATGTAGTTTCAAGATTCAAGAAAAACAAGACTCGCGATAATCGATTGGCAAATCGATTAGATCTGTTTTATAACTTTAAATGAATCGATTAGTACATCGATTTATTAGTTGTTTTTCAGAAACTATATAAGTTGTTTTCAATCATTCTCTCATCAACCGATCATAACACAAGTAAACACATTGTTAACATTCTGATATTGCTTTTTCAGATCAAAGCCAAAAAGATTATCCATAATCATTGAGAGAGCTGAAAAAGTATTCTTGAGAGAAAAGACAATGATCTCCTAAACACTCATTGAACAACCAGATTTGTGTGAGATACATTGATCAAGATTGAAGACACTCTTTGTACTTCTTTTATTTTGGTTGTAACTAAAACTCTGTTAAGAAACGATAGCGAAAAATCCACCTAGAAACTGGAAAATCTGTAAAATCTGTAAACAAGCCTCAAATTCTTTCTATTAGAGAAAAATCTAAAATCCAGTTGGATTGTCAGGACTGGATGTAGGTTGTCTTGTTGACAACTGAACCAGGATAAACCTTGGTGCAATCTTCTCTAACCCTTACTCTTTAGCATTTGCATTTTATGTTTGTATGATTAATATTGTTTGATATTCATGATGATCTTGTATGTCGCATTATAATTCTGTTGTGTGTATGAATCTGAATAAATCTTGCATCGTATGATTGTATGTTCAATTTTAATTGTATGCTAGACGTATTCGATTTTCTATATTGCTTTAATTCGTTAAAGACTGATATATTCTGATTATTTCGAGGTCATAATTATCAACATCCCGGTCCTCAATTTCATCTGAACTTTTCAGGCGATTTTCGTACCACCCGAAAAAACTGGACCGAAAGTCGTATTTTCGAACAAGACCATGGCTAGTGATTGAAATTTGACGCGGAACCCAAAACATAGTTATAAATTTAGGAGAAGAATGCTATAAGGGTCTCTGATCCTCGATTTCATATGGACTTTTCGGGCGATTTTCGTACGACTCGAGAAAAATGGCCTGAAATCCGTATTTTCGGACCAGACGATCGCTAATGTTTGAAATCTGGCACGGAACCTGAGACACAATTATATATTTTGGAGAAGAATGCTATAAGGGTCTCCCGGTCCTTCATTTCATCTAGACTTTTCGGGTGATTTTCGTACCACCCGACAAAAATGGACCCTAATCTATATTTTCAAACAAGGCGATGGCTAGTGTTCAAAATCTAGGATGGAACCCGAAATTCATTTATAAATTTACCCGAAATCCAAGTCCTCAATTTCCACTAGACTTTTCGGACGATTTTCGAACCTCTAGACAAAAACGGACCGAAATCCGTATTTTCGGACCAAACGATGGATAGTGTTTGAAATCTAACGCGGAACCAATGAAACACAGATATAAATTTAGGAGAGCAATGCTATACGTTTCTTCGGTCCTCGGTTTAATATGGACTTTTCGGACAATTTTAGTACCACCCAAAGAAAATGTAACGAAATCCGTATTTTTGAACAAGATGATGGCTAGTGTTTGAAATCTGACGTGGAACCAAAAACACAATTATAAATTTAGAAGAAGAATCATATAACGGTCTCTCGGTCCTCGATTTCACCTCGATTTTTATGACGATTTCCGTACTACACGACAAAAATGGTAAGTGTTCAAAATCTGACGCAAAGCCTGAAACTCAATTATAAATTTTGGAGAAGAATGCTATAACGGTCTCCCGGTCCTCGGTTTCTTATGGACTTTTCGGGCGATTTTCGTACAACTCGACAAAAATGGACTGAAATCCGTATTATCGAACCTGACGATGGCTGGTGTTTGAAATCCAACGCGGAAACTGATACACAATTATAAATTTAGGAGAAGAATGCTACAATAGTCTCTCGGTCCTTGATTTCATCTAGACTTTTCGAGCGATTTTCATACCACCCGACAAAAATGGATCGAAATCCGTATTTTCCGACCAAACTATGGCTAGTTTTTGAAATGTGACGTGGAACCCGAAACACAGTTAAAAATTTAGGAGAAGAATACTAAAATGGTCTCCCGGTCCTCAATTTCATATGGACATTTCGAGCGATTTTCGTACCACCCGACAAAAATGGACCGAAATCCGTTTTTCGGACCACACGATTGCTAATGTTCGAAATCTGGAACGGAACACGAAACACAATTATATATTTTTGAGAAGAATGCTATAAAGGTCTCTCGAGCCACACGATTGCTAGTATTCGAAATCTGTTGCAAAACCCGAAACTCATTTATAAATTTAGTAGAAGAATGCTATAAGAGTCTCCAAGTCCTCGATATAATCTGGACTTTTCGGACGATTTATGTACCACTCGACCAAAATAGACTGAAATCCGTATTTTCAGAAATATGACGAGGAACACGAAACACAGTTATAAATTTAGGAGAAGAATGCTACAATGGTCTCGCGGTCCTCAATTTCATATGGACTTTTCGGGCGGATTTCGTACCATTCGAAAAAAATGGACCGAAATCCATATTTTCGAACAAGACGACGGCTAGTGTTCAAAATCTAAAGCGGGACAGAAACTTAGTTATAAATTTAGGAGAAGAAAGCTATAAGGGTTTCCTGGTCCTTGATTTCATCTGGTCTTTTTGAGCGACTTTCGTACCACCCGAAAAGCGTGTACCAAAATCTGTATTTTGGACTAGACGATGGCTAGTGTTTGAACTCCAGCACAGAACCTGAAAACCAATAATAAATTTTGGAGAAGAATGCTATAAGGGTCTCTAGGTCCTTGGTTTAATCTGGACTTTTCGGGTTATTTTCGTACCAATCGACATAAATGTACCGAAATACATATTTTCAAACAAGACGATGGCTAGTGTTCAAAATCTGATGGGGAACCCAAAACTCATTTATAAATTTAGAAGAAGAATGTTATAAGAGTGTCCAAGTCATTGATTTCATCTGAACATTTCGGACGATTTTCCTACCACCCGACCAAAATGGACCGAAATCCGTATTTTCGGACCAAACAATAGCTAGTGTTTGAATTCTAACGTGGAACCCAAAACACAGTTATAAATCTAGGAGAATAATGCTATAAGGGTCTACCATTCCTCGATTTTTTTTGGACTTTTCGGGCGATTTTCGTACCACCAAACAAACATGGACCGAAATCCGTATTTTGGGACCAAATGATGGTTAGTGTTTGAAATCTGACGCAAAACACGAAACTCAATTATAAATTTAGGAGAAGAATGCTATAAGGGTTTCCAAGTAATCGATTTCATCTGGACTATTCGGGCGATTTTCATACCACCCTATAAAAATGGACCGAAATCTGTATTTTCAGACCAAATGATGGCTAGTGTTTGAAATCTTACGCGGAACCCGAAACATAGTTATAAATTTAGGAGAAGAATGCAATATGGGTCTCTTGGTCCTCGATTTCATCTGGATTTATCGTGGCATTTTCATCTAGACCGAAAGTCGTATTTACAAACAAGACTGTGGCTAGTATTTGATATATGACGCAGAACCCAAAACACAGTTATAAATTTAGGAGAAGAATGCTATAACAGCCTCTCGATCCTCGATTTCATATGGACTTTTCAAGCGATTTTCGTACAACTCGACAAAAATGGACCAAAATCCGTATTTTCAGACCAGACGATCGCTTTTTTTTTTTTAAATCTGGCATTGAACCCGAGACTCGGTTATATATTTTGGACAAGAATGCTATAAGGGTCTCTCGGTCATTGATTTCATCTGGACTTTTCGGGTGATTTTGGTACCACCCGACAAAAATGGACCGAAATACATATTTTCAAACAAGACGATGGTTAGTGTTCAAAATCTGACGCGGAACCCGAAAATCATTTATAAATTTAGGATAGAATTCTATAAGAGTTCCCAAGTCCCCGATTTCATCTGGACTTTTCGGAAGATTTTCGTACCATTGACAAAAATGGAACGAAATCCGTCTTTTTGGACCAAACAATGGCTAGTGTTTGAATTCTAATGCGGAACCCAAAACACAGTTATAAATTTAGGAGAAGAATGCTATAAGGGTCTATCAGTCATCGATTTCGTCTGGACTTATCGGGCGATTTTGGTACCACCAAACAAACATGGACCGAAATCTGTATTTTTGGACCACACGATGGCTAGTGTTTGGAATTTGGCGCAGAACTTGAAAACCAGTCATAAATTTTGGAGAAGAAAGCTATAAGGGTCTCTAAGTCCTCGATTTCATTTGGAATTTTTGGGCGATTTTCATACCACCCCCCGAACATGGACCGAAATCCGTATTTTCGAACCCAACGATGGCTAGTGTTTGTAATCTGATGCGGATCCAATGAAACACATATATAAATTTAGGAGAACAATGCTATAAGTTTCTTCGGTCCTCGATTTAATATGGACTTTTCGAGCGTTTTTCGTACAACCCGACTAAAATGTACCGAAAATCCGTATTTTCGAACAAGATGATGGTTGGTGTTTAAAATCTGGCGTGGAACCCAAAACACAGTTATAAATTAAGAAGAAGAATGATATAAGGGTCTCTCAGTCCTCGATTTTACCTGTACTTTTCGAGCGATTTCCCTACCACCCGACAAAAATGAACCAAAATCCGTATTTTAGGACCAAACGATGGCTAGTGTTTAAAATCTGACACGGAACCAATGAAACACAATTATAAATTTAGAAGAACAATGCTATAAGTTTCTTCGGTCCTTGATTAAATTTGGACTTTTCGGGCGATTTTCATACCACTTGACAAAAATGGACCGAAATCCGTATTTTCGAACAAGACGGAGGCTAGTGTTTGAAATCTGACGCTGAACCTGTAACTCAGTTATAAATTTAAGAGAAGAATGCTATAAAGTTCTCCAAGTCCTCAATTTCATCTAGACTATTCAGGCGATTTTCATACCACCATACAAAAATGGACTGAAATTTGTATTTTTAGATAAAACGATGGCTAGTGTTTGAAATAAGAATCGGAACCCGAAACACAGTTTTAAATTTAGAAGAAAAATGTTGTAAGGGTCTCTTGGTCCTCGATTTCATCTGGACGTTTCAGGCGATTTTCGTTCCACTCGAAAAAACTGGGCAGAAAACCGTATTTTCGAACAAGACCATGGCTAGTGAATGAAATCTGACGCGGAACCCAAAACACAGTTATAAATTTAGGAGAAGAATGCTATAAGGGTCTCCCAGTACGTCATTTCATCTGGACTTTTCGGGAGATTTCCGTACCACCCGACAAAAATGTACCGAATTCCGTCTTTTCGAACAAGACGTTGGCTAGTGTTTGAAATCTGACGCGGAACCCAAAACATAGTTATAAATTTAGGAGAAGAATGCTATAACGGTCTCGCGTTCCTCGATTTCTTATGGACTTTTCGGTTGATTTTCCTACAACTCGACAAAAATGGACCGAAATCCGTATTTTCGAACCTGACGATGGCTGGTGTTTGAAATCCAACACGGAAACCGAAACAAAGTTATAAATTTTTTAGAAGAATGCTATAAGGGGGTCTCGGTCCTCGATTTCATCTGGACTTTTCGGGAGATTTTCATAGTACCTAACAAAAATGGACCAAAATCCGTATTTTCTAACCAAAATCTGACGTGGAACCCGAAACAAAGTTAAAAATTTAAGAGAAGAATACCAAAATGGTGTCCCGGTCTTCAATTTCTTCTGGAATTTTCTGGCGATTTTCTTACCACCCGACAAAAATTGGCTGAAATTCGTATTTTAGGACCAGACGATCGCTAGTGTTTGACATCTGGCACGAAACCCGAAACACAGTTATAAATTTTGGTGAAGAATGCTATAAGGGTCTCTCGTTCCTCGATTTCTTTTGGATTTTTTGGGCGATTTTTGTACCACTAGACAAAAATGGACAAAAACCTGTATTTTAGAACCAAATGATGGCTAGTGATTAAAATCTGACGCAGAACCAATGAAACATAGTTATAAATTTAGGAGAACAATGCAATAAGTTTCTTCAGTCCTCGATTTAATATGGACTTTTCGGGCGATTTTCGTACCACATGACTAAAATGTATCGAAATCCGTATTTTCAAAAAAGACGATGGCTAGTGTTTTAAATCTGACGTGGAACCCATTCACAGTTAAAAATTAAGAAGAATAATGATATAAGGGTCTCTCGGTCCTTGATTTCACCTGGACTTTTCTGGCGATTTCCGTACCACCCGACTAAAATGGACAGAAGTTCGTATTTTCGAACAAGATGATGGCTAGTGTTCGAAATCTGACGAGGAACCTGAAACTCAGTTATATATTTTGGACAAGAATGTTATAAGGGTCTCTCGGTCATTGATTTCATCTGGACGTTTCAGACGATTTTCGTACCACCCGACAAAGATGGACCGAAATCCGTATTTTCGGACTAAATGATGGCTAGTGTTTGAATTCTGACACGGAACCAAAAACACATTTATAAATTAATGAGATAAATGATATAAGGGCCTACAAGTCCTCGATTTCTACTGGACTTTTTGGGAGATTTTGGTACCACCAGACAAACATGGACCGAAATCTGTATTAGTGGACCAAACGATGGCTCGTGTTTAAAATTTGGCGCAGAACCTGAAAACCAGTAATAATTTTTGGAGAAGAATGCTATAAGGGTCTCCAAGTCCTCGATTTAATATGGAATATTTGGGCGATTTTCATACCACCCGACAAAAATGGACCGAAATCCGTATTTTTGAGCCCAACGATATGAAACACAGATATAAATTGAGGAGAACAATGCTATAAGTTTCTTCTGTCCTCGATTTAATATGGACTTTTCGGGCGATTTTCGTACCACTCGACTAAAATGTATCGAAATCCGTATTTTTGAACAAGACGATGGCTAGCGTTGGAAATCTAACGTGAAATCCAAATCACAGTTATAAATTTAGAAGAAGAGTGATGTAACAGTGTCTCGGTCCTCGATTTCACTTGGACTTTTCGGGCGATTTCCGTACCACCCGACAAAAATGGACCGAAGTCCGTATTTTTGAACAATACGTTGGATAGTGATCATAATCCGACGCGGAACCTGAAACTCAGTTATAACTTTAGGAATAGAATGTTGTAAGAGTCTCCAAGTCGTCGATTTCATCTTGACTTTTCGGATGATTTTCGTACCACCTGTCAAAAATGAACTGAAATCTGTATTTTTGGACCAAACGATGGCTAGTGTTTGAAATCTGAGGCGGAACCCGAAACACATTGATAAATTTAGGAGAAGAATGCTATAAGGGTCTCCCTGTCCTCGATTTCATCTGGACTTTTTGGACGATTTACGTACCAGTCGAAAAAATTGGACCGAAATTCGTATTTTCGAACAAGACCATGGGTAGTTTTTGATATCCGACGTGGAAACCAAAACATAGTTACAAATTTAGGAGAAAAATGTTATAATAGTCTCTTGGTCCTTGATTTCATCTGGACTTTTCAGGCGATTTTCGTACCCCTCCACAAAAATAGACCAAAATCCATCTTTTTGGAACCGACGATGGCTAGTGTTTGAAATCTAACGTGGAACCCGAGACACAGTTATATATTTTGGACAAGAATGCTATAAAGGTCTCTCGGTCATTTATTTCATTTGGACTTTTCGGCAGATTTTCGTACCACCCGACAAAAATGGACTGAAATCTGTATTTTCGGACCAGACGATCGCTAGTGTTTGACATATGGCACGGAACCCGAAACAAAGTTATAAATTTTGGAGAAGAATGCTATAAGGGTCTCTCGGTCCTCGATTTTATCTGGACTTTTCGGGCGATTTTCATAGTACTTGACAAAAATGGACCAAAATCCGTATTTTCGGAACAAACGATGGCTAGTGTTTGAAATCTGACACGGAACCAATGAAACACTGTTATAAATTTAGGAGAACAATGCTATAAGTTTCTTTGGTCCTTGATTTAATCTGGACTTTTTGTGCGATTTTCGTACGACCCGACTAAATTGTATCGAAATCCGTATTTTCGAACAAGATGGTGGCTAGTGTTTGAAATCTGACGTGGATTCCAAAACACATATATAAATTAAGAAGAAGAATGATATAAGGGTCTCTCGGTTCTCGATTTCACTTGGACTTTTCGGGCGATTTCACCTGCCAATATATAGTACTTGTTATTCGACTGTAGGGTTTAGGGTTTAAAAACAAGTGGCCCGCTAATTAAAATATTACAAATATCCAGATTACTAAATTTGAAATTGCGGCCTAGTAAAGTTTGGAATTGGTCTTTCCTTCCAACACAAAAGTTGTAGCTCATATTTGTATCTTTCCAACGCCTACTCATATGTGCCAATCCAATATCTAGAGCTCAAGTTATGACCTATAGAGCGAGAAAGAGTCAAAATATAAATAATAAAATTAAAATGCAAATAATAAAATTATAATTCAAATTCGACCCAAAGTTTAGAAACAAGCTAAAAATGTTAATCTAAGCTATAAAGAGCTTTTAAAATACCAAACTAAAAAGCTAAAAACGTGTGCCCTAATGCTATGATCAAATTCCCCCACACTTAAACTTTTGCACTCCGAGCAAAACAATGCATGTGATTCCAAATATTCTTATAAATGCAAAGTGGTGAGAGAGAGAAATATTTCTAGCTTAAGGCAATTATGAATAGTTTTTTTTTATCACAACCAAGGCAAACAAGAGGACAAGTTAACTAAAAAATGTATCATAAGTGATAAAGTCCTCCCGGGATATAATATTCTCTCAAAGTGTTTACACTCAAAGTGTTTGGGCTACTGTTTACACTCAAAACACATCATGAAAGCTAGCACTACCATAGGCTTGAAAAGCCTCTATAATCTATATTTGAAACACATGCAGATAATGATCAAAATGTCTTTATTTAGGTTGTAACATGGCCAAGGTAATGGTGAGATAATCCTAAGGAGACTAGGGCTGAAAATCAAAGAGAATAAAGGAGTAATGATGAAGAGAGAAAAACAACATTAAGTAACTCAACAAAACATCATTAACTTTTATTTTCATACTCTCTTTGTTCATAACACAACCATTTTTCCTCATATATATATATATATATATATTTCTTTCTTTCTTTCTTTTTTCATCACTCTCAAATTTAAACAAACAAGTTGAGCACCCCTACACTTATGTAAGGAAAGACTCCTTTATCCCCCAAGATTGAGGCAGTTCATTTATTTTCACTTTTAGGCTTGTAATGAGCTATATAACAAAAAAAAAGGTAATTAGGCTCAAATGGGCATAAACAAATGGATAGTTGTAGGGTAAGCTTATTTGGCTGGTAGCTTAAATAGAAACAAATGCCTAGATCATTTCAATAAATGCATGCGGACAAGAGTCAAGTCAAGTTTTGGCGTAACTAGCATTCATGAGTGAGATTACACACAAAAAAAGTAAGGATGGAAAAATGTATTCCATTCATAATATGGCTCAAAAATATCACAAAGGTTAATGACTTATCACAAATGATACATAATTTAGCATTTTAATCCAATTTATTTTACCAAGAATGTAAAAATACTATCTAATCATGTCAATCCAAACAAACTCTCAACATTTACAACCATAAAATTTGATGAAAAGCATGCAATGCAATGTCCATTTTTTTTTTTTGAAATTATAATAATTAAAATCATAACAAATAGAATCCTAAATAATACCCCCACACTTAAATTACACATTGTCCTCAATGAAAGTGACAAGTATAAAATAAGAGTAAGGCAAGGGAGCTCCTTGTTTAAACTTTAGTGTAGGTGGGCTTTTCCAAGGAGAGTTCTTCTATGGTAGAATCTTCAAGCATAAAGCTCTCATGGAATAGCTTGAGGCGTTGTCCATTTACTTTGAACATTTTTTCGGTTTTTTCACTTTTTATTTCCACTGCACAATGAGGAAAAATGTTAGTAACAACAAAAGGGTTAATCCACTTCGATCAAAGTTTCCCAGCCATAATTTTCAAACGGGAGTTGAACAATAAAACTTTTTGGCCAATGGAAAATTTCTTCCTAGAAATCATCTTATCATGAAAGTACTTCGTTTTCTCCTTATAGATGCGAGAGTTCTCGTAAGCTTCAAGTCTAAGTTCTTCAAGTTGTTGCAATTGAAGCTTTCTCTCCAAACCTGCTTTCTCCATCTCAAGGTTAAAACTCTTGACCGCCCAATAAGCATGGTGCTCTATTTCTACTGGGAGGTGGCATGCCTTACCAAACACAAGTCGATAAGGGGACATTCCTATTGGTGTTTTGTAGGTTGTTCTATGAGCCCAAAGAGCTTCTTCAAGTCGGTGGCTCCAATCTTTTCTGTTTAGCTGCACCATCTTTTCTAAGATACGCTTGATTTCCCTATTTCAGACTTCAGCTTGCCCATTAGTCTGGGGATGATAAGGTGTAGAAACTCTATGCACAACCCCATACTTCCAAAGCAAAGCGTCCATGGTGCGGTTGTAAAAATGAGTGCCTTGATCACTTATGATGGCTCGGGGTATTCCAAACCTGCAAAAAATATTTGATCTGATAAAACCTACAACAACTTTAGAATCATTAGTCCTAGTGGGTATTGCTTCCACCCACTTCGAAACCTAAATCAACAACTAGTAAAATATAGACATAACCAAAAGATACAGGAAAAGGTCCCATAAAAGTCTATGCCCCACACATCAAATACTTCACAGAAAAGCATAGATTGTTGAGGCATCTCACTCCTACGAGTGATTGATGTTCCTGCTATTTGGCACTGTTCACAAGTTTTGTAAGTGTCAAAAGCATCTTTAAACAAAGTGGGCCAAAAGAAACCCGAGTCTAAGACTTTTCTTGCTGTTCGTTGAGGACCAAAATGTCCTCCAGTTTGAGAGGCATGACAAAAATGAAGAATGGATTGAGCCTCATGGTGGGAAACACACCGCCTAATCACTTGGTCACTACAGAATTTCCACAGATATGGATCATCCCACACATAGTATTTGGAATCACTTTTAAGTTTGTGTATTTGTGTTTGGGATGCATCTGCAGGAAAGACTCCAACAACTAGATAATTAACTAAATAAGCAAACCAAGGAGTTACCTCATGCAATTGTAGCAATTGCTCATCAGGGAAGTCATCTTGAATAGGGATGGGGTCCTCGCCCATTTCTATTCTGCTTAAATGATCTGCCACCAAATTTTCAACTTCACTCTTATTTTTAATCTCTAAATCAAATTCTTGGAGTAACAACATCCACCGGATCAATCTCAGTTTTGCTTCTGGTTTCTTCGATAAGAACTTCAAAGCTGCATGGTTAGTAAAAACAACTACCTTCGAACCTAAAAAATATGATCTAAACTTATCATGTGCAAAAACAATAGCTAAAAGTTCCTTTTCAGTGGTAGTATAATTAGCCTGTGTAGAATCTTAAGTCCTAGAAGCATAATAAATAACATGGGCAGCCTTACCAACCCTTTGTGCAAGGACTGCTCCCACGACATAGTTAGATGCATCACACATAATTTAAAAAGGGAGGGTCCAATTGGGTGGCTGAATTATGGGAGTAGAGGTCACTGTTGCCTTTAAGAAATCAAACACCTTCGTGCTTTTGTCATCGAAGGTGAAACTGACATCTTTTGGCAACAAATTTGACAGCAGAAGAGCTATCTTGCTGAAATCCTTGATAGAGCGTCTGTAAAAACCTGCATGACCAAGAAAAGAACGAATCTTGCGGATGCAAGATGGGTAAGGCAAATTTGAAATCACATCAATCTTGGCAGGATCCACTTCTATCCCATTTTTAGAGATCACGTGTCCCAAAACTATGCCTTGTTCAACCATAAAATGACATTTTTCATAATTCAGTACAAGGTTAGTTTCAATACATCTATGCAAAACTCTATCTAAATTGTTCAAGCATGCATCAAATGAGGAACCATACACAGTAAAATCATCCGTGAAAACTTCAATACAATTTTCTATCAAGTCAGAGAAAATAATAATCATGTAGCGTTGGAAAGTGCTAGGAGCATTGCATAGGCCAAAGGGCGTCCTCTTGTAGACAAATGTGCCAAAAGGACAAGTGAATGTAGTCTTTTCTTGTTCCTCTAGTGCAATATGGATCTGAAAATAACCGGAAAAACCATCGAGAAAACTATAATGTGACTTACCAGCCAAACGTTCAAGCATCTGATCAATGAATGGTAAAGGAAAATTATCTTTTCTAGTTGCCTGGTTTAGTCTCCTGTAATCAATGCATACCCTTTAGCTGTTCTGCACTCGTGTGGGGATAAGTTCATTATTTTCATTTTTAGCCATTGTGAGTCCAGTTTTCTTTGGGACTACCTGCACTGGACTCACCCATTGACTATCAGAGGTGGGGTATATAATGCCTGCTTGCAAGAGCTTGGTCACTTCTATTTTTACAACATCCAAAATTAATGGGTTAAGTTGCCTTTGGGGCTGCCTGACTGATTTTACCCCATCCTCCAATAGTATCTTATGCATACACATGGATGGACTAATACCAGGAATATCAGCCAAGGTCCATCCGATTGCCTTCTTGTGTTTTCTCAAAATCTGGAACAGCTCATATTCCTGTTCATCGTCAAGTTTGGCTGAAATAATCACAGGTAACTTGCAACTTCCTTCTAAATATGCATATTTCAAATTTCAGGAAGTGGTTTAAGCTCTATAATCTGTGGTTGTTCAATGGAAGGTACTACACCAGTGGCCGAAGCTAAGTCTGCAAAATCAATTATGTTAGTAGAAATATCAATATGAGCACAATGATCATCCTGCAAGGCAGCTTCGATCTCAGCACACACAAAGCACAATTGAGTATCTGTACAGAGTTCACAAGTATAAGTATCATCAAAACCAGACAATGAAGGAAAATCAGTGGCAAACATATCGGGGTAAGTGTCATCAACCAAATCAGCAAGCAATTCAATTTGAAAAATAGAATGCTCTTCTACGGGGTGTTTCATAGCATCAAAGATGTTAAATTTAACAATGCTATCACCAAATTCCATGGATAGAGTTCCAGCATGCACATCAATTTTTGTTCTAGCAGTTTTCAAGAATGGTCTGCCTAAGATGATAGGCGCCCTGTTGGACTTATTCTCTCCCTCCATGTCTAGAATGTAAAAATCTACAGGAAATATCAATTCATTAACTTGAACAAGTACATCCTCCACAAGTCCAGTGGGACGAGTATTGCTCTTGTTCGCCAATTGAATGGTAACACATGTACTTTGTAAAGGTCCAAGAGAAAGAGAGTTAAAAATAGATGTAGGCATAATATTAATGGAAGCTCCTAAATCTAACATAGCATTTTCAAATTGACTATTGCCTATGGTACATGGAATGGAAAAAGTTCTTGGATCTTTGCATTTCTAAGGCATTGGCTGAATGAGGGCTAAAACATTTCGCCCCATGTGTGTGCACAAATCTTTTAGAAATTTTGCATATCTTGGAATCTGTTTAATTGCTTCAAGAAGGGGAATGTTCACTTCCACCTTCCAAAATGTATCCAGGATCTCGTTGTCCCTATCTGTCTCGTCCATTTCTTAGTCTTCACTACCTTTCGAGGAAAAGGAAGTGGTACATTTTGCTCAACATCAACAGTTTCATATATCAAAGTATCCTCAGCAACCTTGTTATTTTTAACTACAGTTTCAGGTACCTTTGGTATTTCAAAAGTTTTCCCAGACCTCAATGTAATTGCACAAACATTGGGAGCATTTGGATTTGCTACTGATTGTGCAGGCAATTGGTTTGACCCCTAAGCATGTAATTGATTGATTGAAGTGGCTAGCTGACCAATCTTTGTTTCCAAATTTTGAATGGTGGAATCTGTTCTTTGTTGAAATTGGAGATTCTGGACAGCCATTTGTTTAACGAGGTCCTCTAATGAAGGTGCATTGTTTTGCTGTTGAGGAATATTTTGTTGTTGCTGCCTAGGTTGTTGTTGTGCAGATTAATTCCCCCATCTCAAGTTGGGATGGTTTCTCCAACTAGGATTATACTTGTTAGATGATAGATCATAGTTGGCTTGAGGATTGTATATATGTGCTGCATATGGTTGAGGAGCATCATCAATTGGGTCTTCTTGCAATGTAGGACATGAATATAAAGGATGCTCTAGAGAAGTGCAAATTCCACATACAACTGATTGGGTTTTACCTATTGCCAATTTTTTTTTACTAAAGATGTAAGCCCATCAAGTTTTCCTTCTAAATTCTTGTGGGAAGAAGCTTGAATTTCATTCACACCCTTTGTCAACACTATTGAATTGTTTCTAGTTGTAAACTATTGATAATTAATGGACATGTTCTCAATCAAATCCATTGCCGCTTCTGGGGTCTTATCGACAAGTGCTCCCCCACTAGCAGCATCCAAAATGCTTCTATCCATAGGTAGCAAGCCTTCATAAAAATATTGGATGAGCAATTGTTCAGAGATCTGGTGATGAGGGCAGCTTGACACTAATTTCTTGAATCTCTCCCAATACTCATGTAATGATTCCCTGTCAATCTGCTTGATGCCACATATTTCTTTTCTGATTGAAACAGCTCTTGAGGCAGGGAAGAATTTTTCTAGAAACAATATCTTGAGGTCATTCCAACTTGTAATAGAACCTAGTTGAAGGTAGTATAACCAGTCCTTGGCAGCATCTTGGAGTGAAAATGGGAAGGCTCTCAGCTTAATGTGGTCTTCTGTGACTCCTTGAGGCTTCATGGTAGAACACACAACATGGAATTCCTTCAAGTGTTTGTGGGGATCCACACCTGCAAGACCATTAAACCTTAGAAGCAAGTGTATTAAACCAAATTTAAGTTCAAATGGTACAGTTACTTTAGGATATGTGATACATAAGGCATTATAATTGACATTAGGTGTAGCAAGTTGTCTTAAGGTTCTATTATTCGCATCAGCCATATTTTGCAACAAGTTGTCAATTTCAGTATCTAACTCTAACTCGTTAACACTAGCAGCTCTATTAAGTATACGACGTAAATGAAATGTCCTATCTATTTTAGGTTCAAGAGAATGAAAATTCACAGAACTAGCCCTAGTCATGCATCATCATAACAATGCAATACAAAATAACAATTCTGAATATTCCAACAATGTCCCAAATGCTAAAATTGAAGTGAAAAATAGAAACCCTATCAAATAAAATCCAAAAAATATAAAAATACCATCAAAATTTTCTAAAATTCAAATAAAAGCAACCCAAATTTTTTTGGAATTTTTGGAGAATATGAAAAATTAAAAAAAAAATTGAAAAAAAGGTCAAAACGAAGGAATTTAGGATTTTGACCATTGTTTCAGTATAAGGAACTTATACGGAGTCCTGTTCCTTGATTTTTTTCTGATTTTCTGGCGAAATTTCAGAGCAATCTGAGACAATCACCTAAAAACAGGGTTAATATTATTATCAGAGAGTCCCCGGCAACGGCGCCAATTTGATTCGTTGTCGCACACGGGTCAAATACAATTGATAAAATGTAAATAGAGGTAATAACTCGAATCGTTTCGCAAGGACTTCTGATATAGTAATAACAACTGAATTGAAATTTGAAATTAAAAAGGGGGGTTTTTTAGATTTTTGTTTTAACGAATGAGCAAAACAATTAATCCACTTATTCGAGTTTCAAACCTATCATACATTCTATCAATGAGTTTAATTTCTAATGTGTGATTCTATTCTTATTTGACTATAGAATTGATCAAACAAGCGTAATCAATCCTATGTGAATTTGGTTTCTTTGATTGAATTAAGCATCACAATCATCAAAATATTATAATTAACGATCAAGCGTCGCAAAATTATAATTCAATTAAATTAGAAACCGAAACAAAATTCTGTCAAATAAATTTAATCAATCCTATTGAAACTCAATTTAAGCAATCAAAAAATTAATATAATCAAAAAAGCAAGAATAGAATCATGAATAGAAATTGACAGTGTAACCTGAATCTCAAGGTGTTAATGAAACTCTAAACTCGTGGATTAATCATATAAAATTAGTCTTCCATGAAATTAAATTAAAACTGTTTATTTCTTGTAGCAATTTGAATCCTAATTTTTCCATCTTAGCAAAGAAACAAAACTGCCAATATATAGTACTTGTTATTGGAATTTAGGGTTTAGGGTTTAAAAACAAGTGGCCCGCTAATTAAAATTATTACAAATATCTAGATTACGAAATTTGAAATTTCGGCTCAGTAAAGTTCGGAATTGGTCTTTCCTTCCAAAACAAAAGTTGTAGCACAAATTTGTATCTTTCCAACGCCTGCTCATACGTGCCAATCCGATATCCAAAGCTCAAGTTATGACCTACAGAGCGACAAAGAGTCAAAATATAAATAATAAAATTATAATTCAAATTCGACCCAAAGTTTAGAAACAAGCTAAAAATATTAATCTAAGCTATAAAGAGCTTTTAAAATACCAAACTAAAAAGCTAAAAACATGTGCCCAAATGCTATGATCAGAAATCCGTATTTTCGAACAAGATGATGGCTTGTCTTTGAAATCAGACGCAGAACCCGAAACATAGTTATATATTTAAGAGAAGAATGCTATAAGGATTTCTCGATCCTCGATTTCATCTACACTTTTCGAGCAATTTACGTACCACCCGAAAAAAATGGACCAAAATCCGTATTGTCGGACTAAACGATGGCTAGTGTTTGAAATCTAACGCAGAACCAATGAAACACAGTAATAAATTTATGAGAAGAATGTTAGAAGTTTCTTCGGTCCTCGATTTCATCTGGACTTTTCGGGCGATTTTCGTACCACCCGACTAAAATGAACCTAAATATGTATTTTCGAACAAGACAATGGCTAGTGTTTGAAATATGACGTGGAACACGAAATACAGTTATAAATTTAGAAGAAGAATGATATAAGGGTATCTCGGTCCTCGATTTTATTTGAACTTTTCAGGCGATTTTTGTACAACCGGAAAAAAATGGACCGAAGTCCGTATTATAAAACAAGAGGATGGCTAGTGTTCGAAATCTGACGTGTATCCCGATACTCAGTTATAAATTTAGGAGAAGAATTCTATAAGGGTCTCCCAGTCCTCGATTTCATTTGGATTTTTCGAGCGATTTTCGTACCACCTGACAAACATGGACCGAAATCTATATTTTTGGACCTGACGATGGCTATTAATCAAAATCTGCCACGGAACATGAAAACTGTAATAAATTTTGGAGAAGAATGCTATAAGGGTCTCCAAGTCCTCGATTTCATCTGGGCTTTTCGGGCGACTTTCATACCACCCGACAAAAAATTGACCGAAATCCGTATTTTCGGGCCAAATGATGGCTAGTGTTTGAAATCTGACGTGGAACCCGAAACACAGTTATAAATTTAGGAGAAGAATGCTATAAAGGTTTCCCGTTCCTCGATTTCATCTTGACTTTTAGGGCAATTTTCGTACCACCCGACAAAAATGGACCGATATCCGTATTTTCGAACAAGACGAAGGCTAGTGTTTAAAATCTAATGCGGAACTCGAAACACATTTATAAATTTAGGGGAAGAATACTGTAAGGGTCTCTTGGTCCTCGTTTACAACTGGACTTTTAAGGCGATTTTCGTACCACCCAACAAAAATGATTCGAAATCCATATTTTCGGACCAGAAGATGGCTAGTGCTGGAAATCTGACGCGGAACCCAAAACACAGTTTTAAATTGAGGAGAAGAATGCTTCAAGGGTCTCCTGGTCCTCGATTTCATCTGGATTTCTCGGGGGATTTTCGTTCCACTAGACAAAAATGGACTGAAATCCATATTGACGAACTAGACGATGGCTAGTGTTTGAAATCTTACGCGGAACTTGAAACACAGTTATAAATTTAGTAGAAGAATGATATAAGGGTCTCCTGGTCCTCAATTTCATCTGGACTTTTTGGGCGACTTTCGTACCACCCGACAAAAATGGTTCGAAATCCATATTTTCGGACCAAAAGATGGCTAGTGTGGGAAATCTGACGCGGAACCCGAAACACAGTTATAAATTTAGTAGAAGAATGCTACAAGGGTCTCATGGTCCTCGATTTCATCGGTACTTTTTGGGAATATTCGTACAACTAGACAAAAATATACTGAAATCCGTATTTTCCCACCAGACGATGCCTAGTGTTTGAAATTTGACAAGGAACCCGAAACACAATTATAAATTTAGGAGACGAATGTTTTAAGGGTCTCCCGATCCTCAATTTCATTTGCGCTATTCAAGCAATTTTCGTACCACCCGACAAAAATGGTTCGAAATCCATATTTTCGCAGCAGAAGATGTCTAGTATTGGAAATCTAATGCGGAACCTAAACCTAGTTATAAACTTAAGAGAAAAATGCTAAAAGGGTGTCACAGTCTTGGATTTCATCTTGATTTTTCAAGCGATTTTCGTACCACCTGATAAAAATGGACCAAAATTCGTATTTTCGGACCAGACGATGGATAGTGTTAGAAAGCTTACGCGAAACCGGAAACACATGTATAAAATTTAGGAGAAGAATGCTATAAGGGTCACCTATCCCTCGATTTCATCTGGACTTTTGGGGCGATTTTCGTACCATTCGACAAAAATGGACTGAAATTAGTATTTTCAGACTAGAAGATGGCTAGTGTTTGAAATCTGCACATAACCCGAAACAAAATTTTAAATTTAGGAGAAGAATTCTATAAGGGTCTCCTGGTCCTCGATTTCATCTGGACTTCTCGGGGGATTTTCGTACCATATGACAAAAATGGACGGAAATCCGTACATTCGGACAAGACTATGGCTAGTGTTTGAAATCTTACGCGGAACCTGAATCACAGTTATAAATTTAGAAGAAGAATGATATAAGGGTCTCCTAGTCCTCAATTTCATCTGGACTTTTTGGGCGATTTTCGTACCACCCGATAAAAATGGTTCGAAATCCATATTTTCGGACCAAAAGATGGCTAGTGTGGGAAATCTGACGTGGAACCCGAAACATAATTATAAACTTAGTAGAAGAATTCTATAAAGGTCCCCTGGTCCTCGATTTCATCGGTACTTTTTGGGAATATTCGTACAACTAGACAAAAATATACCGAAATCCGTATTTTCGGACAAGACTATGGCTAGTGTTTGAAATCTGATGAGGAACCCAAAACACAGTTAAAAATCTAGGGGAATAATGCTATAAGGGTCTCTCAGTCCTCGATTTCATTTGAACTTTTCGGGCAAGTTTCGTACCACCCGACAAAATGGACCGAAATCCGTATTTTCAAACCAAATGATGACTAGTGTTTGAAATCTGACACGAAACCCGAAACACATTTATAAATTTAGGAGAAGAATGCTATAAGGGTCTCCCGGGTCACGATTTCATCTGGAATTTTTGGGCTATTTCCGTATCACCCGAATAAAATGGACCAAAATCAGTATTTTCAACCTAGATGATGGCGACCGCTATAATGAACCACCCGACAAAAATGGTTCGAAATCCATATTTTTGGACTAGAAAATGGTTAGTGTTTGAAATCTGACACGGAAACCCGAAACACAGATATAAAATTAGGAGAAGAATGCTACAAGGGTCTAGTCAGTCCTCGATTTCATATGGACTTTTCGGGCGATTTTCGTACCAACTGACAAAAATTGATCGAAATTCGTATTTTCTGACCACACAATGGCTAGTGTTTAAAATCTGACTTGGAACTCAAAACACATTTATAAATTTAAGAGAAGAATCCTATAAGAGTGTCCCAGTTTTCGATTCCATTTGGACTTTTCGGGTGAATTCCGTACCACTCGACAAAAATGGACCGAAATCCGTATTTTCGAACAAGTTGATGGCTAGTGTTTGATATTTGACGCTGAACCCGAAACATGGTTACTAATTTAGGAGAAGCATGCTACAAGAGTCTCGCAGTCCTCGATTCCATATGCACTTTTCGAGGGAGTTTCATACCACCCTACAAAAATGGACCGAAATCCGTATTTTTCGACGAGACGATGGCTAGTGTTTGAAATCTGATGCGGAAAATGAAACATAGTTCTAAATTTAGGAGAACATATTTATAAGGGTCTCCCATTCGTCGACTTCATCGGGATTTTTCAGGCGATTTTCGTAGCACAAGACAAAAATGTACCGAAAGCCATATTTTTAGACCAGACAATTGCTAGTGTTTGAAATCTGACGCGAAACCCAAAACACAGTTATATATTTAAGATAATAATGCTATAAGGGTCTCCTTGTCCTCGATTTCATCTGAACTTTTCGGGTAAATTTCGTACCTCCTGATAAAAATGGACCGAAATTCGTATTTTTGGACCTGATGAGGGCTAGTAATAGAAACCTGATGCACAAAAATGAAACACAGTTCTTAATTTAGGAGATAAATGTTATAAAGGTCTACCAATCGTCGATTACATTTGGATTTTTTGGGGGATTTTCGTACCACCAGACAAAAATGGACCGAAAGCCATATTTTTGGATCAAACAATGGCTAGTGTTAGAAATCTTACACGGAACCCGGAACACTATTCTAAATTTAGGAGAATAATGCTACAAGGGTCTTTCGGTCCTCGACTTCAATATTTTCGGACTAGACGATGGTTAGTGTTTGAAATCTAACGAGGAACCTGAAACACAATATTTTCGGAGAATAATGCTATAACGGTCTCCCAATTCTCGATTTCATTTGGACTTTTAGGGAGATTTCCATACCACTAGAA
This sequence comes from Cicer arietinum, assembly GCF_000331145.2. Lineage (NCBI taxonomy): Eukaryota > Viridiplantae > Streptophyta > Magnoliopsida > Fabales > Fabaceae > Cicer > Cicer arietinum. The sequence continues at coordinate 1,642,934 of NC_021164.2, forward strand.
AATATTGGACCAAAATATGTATTTTCGTACCAGACGAAGGCTAGTGTTTCAAATCTGACGCAAAACCTGAAACACAGTTATAAATTTAGGAGAAGAATTATATAAGGGTTTTCGGGTCCTTGATTTTATCTGGACTTTTCGGGTGATTTTCGTACCACCCGACAAAAATGGACTGAAATTCGTATTTTCTAACCAGTCGATGGCTAATGTTTAAAATCTAACGTGGAACCCAAAACACAGTTATAAATTTAAGAGAAGAATGTTAAAAGTGTCTCATGGTCTTCGATTTGATCTGGACTTTTCAGGAGATTTTCGTACCACTACACAAAAGTGGACTGAAATACGTATTTTCGGACCCAACAAGTGTTTGAAATCAAACGCAGAACCCGAAAAACAGTTATAAATTTAGGAAAAGAATGCTACAATGGTCTCTCGGTCCACGATTTTATCTGAACTTTTCGGGCGATTTTCATACCACCCGACAAAAATAGAACGAAATTCGTATTTTCAAACAAGACGATGGCTAGTGTTCGAAATCTGACGCGGAACCCGAAACTCAGTTATAAATTTAGGAGAACAATGCTATAAGGGTCTCCAAGTCCTCGGTTTCATCTGGACTTTTTGGATGATTTTCGTACCCCTCGACAAAAATGGACCGCAATCTGTGTTTTTGGACTAGACAATGGCTAGTGCTTGAAATCTGGGGCGGAACCTGAAAACAAGTTAAATTTTTTGGAGTAGAATGCTATAAGGGTCTCCAAGTCCTCGATTTCATCTGGACTTTTCGGACCAAACGATTGCTAGTGTTTGAAATCTTACGCGGAACCCGAAACACAATTATAAATTTAGGAGAAGAATGCTAAAAGGGTCTCCAGATCCTTGATTTCATCTGGACTTTTCGGACGATTTTTGTACAACCCAACAAAGATGCACCGAAATCTGTATTTTCGAATAAGACGATGGCTAGTGTGTGAAATCTAACGCAGAACCCAAAACACAGTGATATATTTAGGAGAAGAATGATATAAGGGTCTCTCGTTCCTCGATTTCATATAGACTTTTCGGGCGATATTCGTACGCCTCGACAAAAATGGATCGAAATATGTATTTATGGACCAGATGATGGCTAGTGTTTGAAATCTGGCGTCGAACCTAAAAAACAGTTATAAATTTTGGAGAAGAATGGTATAAGGGTTTCCAATTCCTCGATTTCATTTGGTCTTTTCGGACGATTTTCGTACCACAAAAATGGACCGAAATACGTATTTTCGAATAAAATGATGGCTAGTATTTGAAATCTGACGCGAAACCTGAAACACAGTTATAAATTTATGAGAAGAATGCTATAAGGGTCTCCGGGTCCTCGATTTCATCTGGACTTTTCGGGCGATTTTCGTACCACTAGACAAAAATGGTCCGACATCCGTATTTTCGGACTAGACGTTGACTATTGTATGAAATCTGACGCAGAACCCGAAACACAGTTATAAATTTAATAGAAGAAATCTATAAGAGTCTTTCGGTCCTCGATTTCATCCGGACTTTTCAGGTGATATTCCTACCACCCGACAAAAATGGACCGAAATCCGTATTTTTGGACCAGACGTTTGCTACTGATTGAAATTTGACGAGGAGCCCGAAACACATTTATGAATTTAGGGGAAGAATTCTATAACGGTCTCCTGGTCCTTGATTTGATCTGGACTTATCGGGCGATTTTCGTACCCCTAGACAAAATGAACCGAAATCCATCTTTTCAGACAAGACAATGGCTAGTGTTTCAAATATGAAGCAAAACCTGAAAGACGGTTATAAATTTATGAGAAGAATGCTATATAGGTCTCCCAGTCATCAATTTCTTCTAGAATTTTTCGGCGATTTTCGTACCTCCCGACAAAAATGGACTGAAATCAGTTTTTGCGGACCAGACGATGGCTAGTGTTTGTATTTTGACACGGAATTGAAACACAGTTAAAAATATAAGCGAATAAAGCTATAAGGGCCACCCGGTCCTCGATTTTATCTGGATTTTTTAGGGTTTTTCTGTACGTCTTGACAAAAAAAGTTCGAAATCCATTTTTTGGGACCAGATGTTGGCTAGTGTTGCAAATCTGACACGGAACCCGAAACACAGTTATAAAATTAGGAGAAGAATGCTACAATGGTCTCCTGGTTCTCGAATTCATCTAGACTTTTCAAGGGAATTTGGTACCACAAGACAAAATAGAGCGAAATCCGTATTTTCAGACCAGTTATAAATCTGATGCGGAACTTGAAACACAAACTATAAATATAGAAAAAGAATAATATAAAGGTCTCCTTGTTCTCGATTTTATCTGGACTTTTCAGGCAATTTTCGTACCACCCGACAAAAATGGTTCAAAATCCATATTTTCGGACTAGAAGATGGCTAGTGTTGGAAATCTGACGATGAACCAGATACACAGTTATAAATTTAGGAGAAGAATGCTTCAAGGGTCTCCTGGGCCTTGATATCATCTGGACTTCTCAAGGGATTTTCGTACCACTAGACAAAAATGGACTGAAATCCGTATTGACAAACTACCATTGGCTAGTTTTTGAAATCTTACAAGGAACCCGAAACACACAGTTATAAATTTAGGAGAAGAATGATATAATAGTCTTCTGGTCTTCGATTTCATCTGGACTTTTTGGGCACCTGCTCGAGGATGGACTGAATCTGTCCAAGGACAGCTGGATGGCAATTCTGTAAATATGATGAAAAACCTTGGACTTTTTTATTAAATTTCCAACGGTCATAAAGAGTTTGTCACATGGAAAGATAATCATAAGACTTCTATAAAAGGCAGCAAGCTCTTCCTCATCAAACACACAACAACATTGCATAAAAAGATCAAGTATCTCAAAGCTATCAAGAGCAATATCCATCCTCTCTTTATACTTTCTATAAACTTACAATAGATCTTTGAAATATCTTTTGAGAAAGGGTTTAAGTAAAGAGAAACAATCTTATTCACATTACTTTGTAATCTCCACGTGAGTTACACTTGCAAATATTTGGAACTTGTTAGAAACAAGATTGTAAGCTTGTTGAGGCTAAAGAATACACAAAGTGTAATCATCCTCTGTGAGAGGTTGATCAGTTTGATCATTAGTGAAATCTCGCAAGTGTGTGAGGACTAGACGTAGCCTTCATTGGTGAACCAGTATAAAAATTGTGTGTGTCATTCTTTACATTTTCTCTTTCTTTTACTCAACACAAATTTAAAGGTTTAAATAACCATCATCGGGTTCGCATCTTCTCAGAGAGGATAGCATTTCAAAACAGAGAAATATTTTTAAACAGCAAAATCCCTATTCAACCTCTCTTCTAGTGATATTTACATACATCAATAGCATCAATTAATCATATCTTCAAATAAGTAAACTATCATATTTTTTAGTTAATGAGAGTCACTCAAATTTTATTGAGCGTCACATTTGTGTAGTTGATTTATATAAAGTCAACATTATAGTATCTTCATGAAAAAAAGACAACTTTGAATATTTATAACTGGTTAAAACACTCCCCTACATAAAATATATCAATCATTCATTCATGAGAATGATCATCGAGTCAGCTTTTAAAACACTTCTCAACATAAATTATAGATGGCTAAAAGACAACTTTGTAGAAAAATATATTGCTCTAAAAAAAGTCCCTTAATACATATTACCCTAAACAAAAGTCATTAAATATTTTCTTCTTTAATTAATCAATTTGTTAAAAGATTGCCTTTAACGGATCAATTATTTAAAAGATAAATATTTATTTTATTAGTAATATATCTCTAAATATCTTTTAGATCAAAATTTTAAAAAATTATAAATCACTAATTATATTTCATTGTCTAAATCATACACGATATAATTGTTTGTAATTGGTCTAATAATTAAAAAATGCATTTTCACACATCAATAGTTAAAACAGACATATATTTTTATTAATAGTGTGTATATTTAATAAATATCTTTTAAATAAAATAATAAAAATTATAATACAAAAATTATATTTATTATAAAAACTTTACATGAGATAAATATCTATATGCAAGATCCATACAAACAGTAAGGGTACTTTACTAGTTTAGAAAATTAGATACATGCATTTTTTTTTTGGACCCAAAGATACAGGCATGTTTCAAAATTGTAATATTCTGAAGAGTTCTATTTAATCTGGCCCTTTATCTAGTCCTCATGCTAGAGGCAAGCCCAAAAGAAGAAAGAAATGAAACTTGGCCTGAAATTAATTATTCTTCTGCTTGCAAGTCATTAGAAAATATATTTAAATGAAACTTCTAGAAAATATTTAATTTTAAAAAAAATTACTCTATATTTCTTTTATTATATCCCTACTCCAAATTTTACACAAATTATTTATTTTATTCTTTTTTAAAAAATAAAAAAAAGATTGTCATACTCCACCATCTTTAATGTATTTCAGAATTAAGGTCTGAATTTCTAAATTACCAAAATATTTCAAAACTCACATTATAAAAAAAATAATTATTTATGACGGTCAAAAACTCCCTACAAAGAAGAAAAACGACCACCAAAACTATAATTGTAGAGGTTTAAAACAGTCACAAATAACTGAGTCACAAACTTTTATGACGGCTAAACGATTACAATTGTTGGTTTTTTAGTTACTATTTGTAAGGGTTTAACCTGTCACCAATTTGTGATGGAAAAGACACCCACAAATTTGTGAGGGTACATGCCACCACAAAGGACAAAGTTGGTGGAAAAAAAATAGTTTGTGTGGTTTAGGCTACCTAAAATTCCAGTTGTGTTTATTTAGACCGACACAAACATGTAACTTTATTAAAAAAAATAATTTTATAAAATTCAAAATTAATAATAAAAAATATAATACATATATATATAATTAATATTAAAAAATATAACATATATATATATAATTAATATTAATAAAATTTTAAAAATAAAAGTTTAAATAAAATAATATATATAAAAACAAAAATATAATTTTAAAATTAATTAAATTGTCAACAATTAATTAAATTATTACTAGCAAATAAAATAAAATATTCCAAAATTAATAAATTATATCATACAAACCAAAAATAAAACATGCCATAATTAAATAATAATGTATAAATTATTCATACAAACCAAAAATAATATAAAAAATATTATTCGAACACATCAATCATTAAAGTAATTCCTATTATTATTAGCTTCACTCCCTCCATCATTATAAGATAGAATATTATCGGACGACAAAAGTCCCTCAAAAGTATTGATTATTGTTGTCGTTTGACAATATGATTTGAAATTGTATTTTATCTTCAAGTACACTACCACTAATCAATAGAACCGTAGCTGGTTGAGATTGATTTAAATCTGGTTTGATTAAGTTAGTTATTGGCATAGTTGATAAGTATGAAGTTTGATCTCTTTGTGGGTGAGGAAGTTGCTATGAAAGACACGCCACATACTGATACTTATAATCAATTCTAAAAATAACATATTTTACATTCTAAAATAAAATTTTAACGTTGTAAAAATATTTTATAACCACATAACCTTTTTTTCTCAATAAATATATAAATTACTAATCTATATTGAAAATGCCTTATATACTAGTTTGATGGAAGGTAGTGTCTAATTTGAAGCTAATGAACAAATAACAACTCTTCACAATTAACAAATAACACCATGTCAAAATAAAATTTAAATAATATTCATTAAATAAATAACTTCAAATAAAACATTAAGATTAGAAAATATTACATAAAATAAAATAAAAACTTACCAAAACTCAAGAGATAAGGTAGAGAGAAAAGTTGAAGAAAAATAAAAGATGAGGAAAAATAATTGTAGAGATAAAATTTAGAAAGAAGTTATACATAAAATTTAAAGAATAGTTAGAAGTAAGAGGAAGAGTGATATATATATATATATATA
>NC_021164.2:1648952-1657636 GCF_000331145.2 Cicer arietinum
TATATATATATATTGCTTTTGTGGCGGTTTAGACGATTAGAAATATTAAAATTTAAGAATAACTTAAAATAAATTTTTTTATATAGGTGTGTTCTTTCATAAAAAATGTCACACTGCAACCATAAATTTATGGTAATTAATTTTTTTAGATGGTAATGTAAAACTTAATTTGAGTTTTGTGAAACACAAAACCTTTTTAAGAAAATTTAAAGTTTGAGTTTTTTAAAATATACAAATATTTTAAATAAAATCTCAATTTTTAAATTTTTTAAAATACATTTATATTTTAAAAATATAAATTAAATATTTGGATATACACTTTTAGAAAGTGTTTTTTTTTTTATTTTAATGTATCAACAAACTTTAAAAAAGTTTGCCAATTATGAATTTATTTTTTTCTTTTGAAAAATGGTAGTTTTTAGTTTTTCTTTTCTTAAAAAAATAAAACAAGAGTAAAATGGAGTTTTCATTAAAATATAGAGATAGAGGTATGAATTAAAATTTTCAATTATAAGATGTAGGGTATAAGATTAGTTATTAAAGGCATGAATGTTACCCAAACATTAATCTTCATTTTTCCTGCAAAACTTTTGAAAATTATAAATATAGTCCAACTTAAATTAACAATTGTTCAATCTAAAAAAAAAAAATACAATGAAAAGTTTAAATTGCTTAAAATTCTCAATTGTTGTATTTAAACATACTTTAAAATCATTGTTAATATGATTCATTTAAATAAGTTCTACAAAGAATGTCTTTCTTGGACCTCTTCTTCAATAGGTCATTTTTTCTCCAACAACTAGATTTGAGAGTATCAATTAATCATATCTTCAAATAAGTAAACTATCATATTTTTTAGTTAATGAGAATCACTTAAATTTTATAGAGCATCACATTTGTGTAGTTGATTTATATAAAGTCAACATTATAAGATAATAAGTTTATTCTTTTTATTTTCATATCAATCACAATAAAATCTAATAACTCATGAATGGCAATTTATCACATATATGATAATTATTTTAAAATTTTTATCACTCACAATTTGTCCAGTTGATGTTAGTTTAGTCTCGTCAGTGAGAATATTTCTCATGTATGATAGTTATTTTGAAATTCTTATCTGTTCAATTTATGATTAATTAATCTTATCAGTGACAATTTATCATGTGTATCATAGTTATTTTGAACATTTTACGGGTGATAACTATGATAGTTCATTCCAATCAGTGACAACATGTCTTCTGCATGTTAGTTATTTTTAAATTTTTGTTATTGATAATTTGTCTCGGGTATGATAATTCAATTTCATCAACGACAATTTGTTTCGTGTATAATAGTTATTTTAATTTTTTTATCGGTGACAACTTGTGTCGTTTGTATATAATAGTTCAATTTCATCAATTAATGATAACATGTCTCATATATGGTAGTACTTTTGAAATTTTTATCAGTGATAACTTGTACCGTGTATAACAGTTCAATATTGTTAGTGATAATTTATATTGTATATGATAGTTATTTTGAAAAAAATTTCAATAAAAACTTGTCTCGTGTGTGAGTATGATAATTCAATCGCATCAATGACAATTTGACTCATGTATGATAATTATTTTAAAAAATTTATTGTAGAGAATTTATTTTATTTATGATAATTCAATCTCATTAGTGACAATGTGTTTCGTGTGTGATAATAATTTTTTATTAGTGACAATTTGTCTCATATATGATAGTTAGTCAGACTTTTGGGAGAACTTAAGTTTAATGCTTAGCTGAAAAAATCTTTAATCAAACTTTATTTATTTCATGACTGAACTTTAGATATCAATTATAAACAATTGTCTACATAGCAGTTCAACGATATTTTGAAAGTTTGATGGTGATGAATCAATTTTTTCTACTACCATGTTATTATTTTTGCCAGAAATCATTGATGAGAGAAAAATTAGAAAAATATAATATAAAATTATAATGATAATAAGAGTGATGGTTATATTTTTTGAAGAATGATGATTACTAAGTTACAATAAGACTTATATAGTTTATAAGACTTATATAGTTTATATAGTAAATAATTATTGAAAAACTGATGTATTTGATTAAAAATAAAGATTCATTTTTTAATTATTTTATTTATTTATATTTTATTTTAAAATAATAACTGATTAACAAGTTTAGCTAGCTAGTTTATCCAATAGTGTGTAGCACACAATATTGTGTCCGGTAAATGATGAAAATAAAGACAATAAATGTCCATTAATAAATTGTGGATAGACAGATAAGTGGTTGGATGGACCTGAGTAACAGGTGCTGAAATAATTGAATGTGACATTAAATTGAGTTAAAAAATAGTGCTCTCTATTTTAAAATATAAAATAAATAAAAAATAATTGATATATTTGATTAAATATATAAAAATAATTTATTTTTGTTTAGATTTTAAAACAAAGTATATATGTTTTTTCGACATATTTTACTCAGATATGTGCACTAAAATTTATTTTGTGGTATTTTAAATTATATAAGATTTATCTTAAGATTTTTTTAATAGACTATTCATTTAAATCTTAAAATATGTATAATATTATCTTTCTCCATATTAATGTTTGATGAGTTTGCAGTTAGCCTCTTTAAATAAATAAAAAATTGAGAGAGAGAATTTTACAATGTTAATCACTTTTCTCTCTCTCCTCTTGTCAATGTGCTGTCAAATAATGTATAATAATAAAAAAAATTGTAAATTACTTTTTGTATTAATAGAAAATTAATTTTCATAGTATCTTTCTTCTTTAGATATATATGATTGAAATTTGTCAATATAGAAAAGATCCATTCGACTGGAATACAGAGTCAAAAGGAGCATCAATGGAAAGGTCATACTTCATATTATCTTAGCCGTTGACAATGGGGAAGTTACCAAAATATGGAAGGTTCCCACATTAATGGTATCGAACTACGATGAGTATTCGGTTACAATGGAAACAACAATTGACATGGTTGTGGTATGCTGCACAATTGTTAGATAATATTATTATATATTAGTAGTAAGGGTATTTTAGACAATTTCATTTTTTTATATATATACTCATTGTAACCCTATTAAATTAAGTTTTGTTCATTCTATGTTATGAAACTCTAGAGTGGTTGTTTCTCTTCTTCCTCTTTTCATTGTTAACATGGTATCAAAGAGATTTGGTTGATTTTGGGATCTACTATAAAGAAGAGAGAGACTATTTTGATAGGAGAGACAACCACCAAAAGAGAAAAGAGAAGAGTAACCCTATTTCCGATTTTGTTAAATCAGTCTCACAAAAACATCGATTGTGCATTCGTTAATCGTTGGATCGGGCTGATTTTTGGACAACAGGTTCCCAACATTCAGGTCTTCGTCTTCAATGGTCGGATCGGAGAAACGACTTCTGGAGGGAGAGAAATCGTGCTAAGGATGGTTGGTTGGTGCTAAGGATGATTCTCTTCAAGCACATTGGAAAGCACATTGTCCAAAATTGGGGAGAGCACATAAGAAGAATTTTAGGGGGCCATCGTCCAATGTTGTTGCTTCTGCTCCTCCTACCATTGGTTCTAGTTCTGGTTCTGTATACCCATTTGAGATTGCTTCCCAAATATCTGATATTGCAGAACAACTTCAAAAACTTCTTGCCACTCAATCACATGCCATGTCTGCCACCTCTTCTAAAGGTTTGAACTCCTCTGGTATGTCAGGTATATCTCCTTCCATATGGATTCTTGATTCGGAAGCATCTCATCATATGACATACGATGATAAATCTTTTGTGTTTGTGAAACCTGTCTCGTCTGTGTCGGTTATGACTGTTGATGGCACTCTTATGCCAGTAGCAGGCGTTGGTTCTGTCTCCACACCTAACATGTCTCTTTCTGATGTTTATTATATTCCGAATCTTACTTTGAGTCTTGCTTTTGTTAGTCAAATATATGATCTCGGTTATTCAGTTATGTTTTCTTCCACTTCTTGTTGTGTGCAGGATCCACATTCCGAGAGGCTGATTGGGACAGGTCATAGACAAGGGGGACTTTATGATTTGTATGACCTGCGACTCCCAGATACTGCAGCCTCCACAACTACTGCTGAATTATTATCTAGTTTTCGCTTGAATTCCTTATCTTCTAGTTTTTATCTATAGAATTCTCGCCTTGGACATATTTATGCTTCTAGATTAAAATATTTGGCTTCTACTGGAGCCTTAGGAAAGTTACAAACTTGTGATATCTCAGATTGTTATGGTTGTAAACTTGCTAAACTTCCAGCTTTACCGTTTAGTAAAAGTGTTTCTGTTTCATATGCGCCCTTTGATTTAGTTCACTCTGATGTTTGGGGTCCATCACCGGTTCTTATCAAATGTTTTAAAATTTATATTGATAAATAAATATGATTAATTTCCTTTAATTTGATATACATGTTATGACATAGTGATTTTTATACATATATATTTTCTATGTCGTAATTAATATAAAATATTGACATCATACTATTTATTTTATCATTTTAACCATTCTCCAAAAAAATAGTATTTAGAAAAATTGTGGTGGTATGAGAGTTTTAACTACTAATATATTTAAAATGTTAATTATGTTAGTTGGTAAATTATTAGTCTGAAAGTATTATTAATATTATGTAGTTAAAATTTTATTTTTAAAAAAAAAATGTTGAGAAAGAGTTGTGGTTATTTAAAAGACTTTAAAATAAAAATTATCTATTTGGTTTTATAGACTTCGCTTGAATTGCACCTTCGGTTTTTACAGCCACACATCTCTTGTTTTGCAATGCCTCTCTCTTTTTCTATCGGTTTCTATTGGGCTATCTTTAGGGTTAACAAAGAAATTAAAATGTCTTCCTTTTCTCATAGAAACGGCGATCTATACCACCTAGTAGTCATCTTCCGACCTCTAATCCTCACATACATTGACTATTAATTTAGTTCTTAATCTTCAATTCGATTATGCATTTGAGATTACGACAGAGCACTATGAGCACCATCTTCATTTTTGTTTGGGTTAAATCCAAGTAATCGTACTCATGATCGGTATTACAAAACAATTTGGAAAAAACGAAGCCACAAGTGATATTTTAATAGTCCAATTCCTGGCTTTAATCCTACTGTTTTAAGGAAGGATTTGGGTTCCACTTCTTGGACTCATCTAATGGGAGTGATGATCATATACAAATTACAAGTTTGGGGGAGTCCTTGTCCATGCTTTCGTATTTGTTCCAAGGAATTGCTTTTACTTGGTCCAAGTACTTATCTCTTTTAAACTTGCCCACGGACATCCTTTGATCATAGAATTAGTATTCAAAAGTATTATTGGCGCGGCTGTTTATTAGGAAAAACAACTTGCATGAATTTCGTTTCAATAAACAAATATCATTCCTATATTCCTCTCGTCGAAACCTCCAAGAAGAACTACTCGATTGCGTTTTTCAACAAAGTTGATGTCAGACCCTTCCGACGCTCCGATGAGTCGGTGAGACCTTTCTACAGTTTTTTCTTCTTGTTATTTTGACTCCTCAAATTATTTTTAATTATTTAACATTGATTTTTATGCTTTGCATAATTTATCAGTCGTGTCTCAGCGGTTTTGTAAACTCACCGTCTATTCGGATTCGTTCGCTGTACGTTGTCCAATTGTAGTTGCTATTAAGAGGTCCCATCGATTTCTGTACATGAGAAAGCGTCGAAATAAGGTAAGGGGTGAGAGAGCGTTTGAATTCATGAGTATAATATACTGTGAGATGAACGGGAAAACCGTATTTCCCAACGATTCATCCGGGGCTTGCTACGTACGGCAGTAGCCCTTTGAGAGATAAATTGATTAATTTGAAATATGAGCATTGTGAGATTAAAATGTGAAATAGAAATTTTTATAAGGTGTTGATTGATTTAATTTTTAATACTTGTGTGGTAGTTGATATTTGTTATTATTGTGATGTTGGATGTTGAATGAAATTATGTGTACATATTTGATTAGATGAAATTATGTGTTGTGATAATAAAATATGGAGGCATGGTTTGATATATGCTTACTTGATGATAACGATGATTGTTGATTGATGATAGTGATGTTATAAAATTGTGATGAGTTTATATGATTATTTATGATTAATGATATTATAAGATTGTGATGAAAATATTGAAGTACCCCATACTGTATCATAAGCTAACGGGGGGAGAAAATAAATATTGTGAATTTGTGAAGTGGAGATTATTTTGTCATCATATAGGTAGGGCCTGACAAGCCTAGTGATTATGGGGAAGTACAACTGAATGAGCCTGATCGTGGCGGTCTGCTGTCGAGCCTTAAGGCAAGATTGTTAGACCTTGGAGGTATTCAGGTGGGGAATTCCTAGGTGACTTGGAGGTAGCACTCCAAATGTCGGGAGCTACCACGCAACACACGTTTACCTCGACTGTCACGTATATGTGTCTCGGGTTGAGTTGAGGGGATCTATGAGGACAGGGCCAATTTGAATTGTCCGTCCACTTGCGTGGTGGCATAGTATCGAGCCTCCTAACCAAGTACTTCAGAGTTAGAATGGTACCAAAGAAAGAGGAGGAGTCTAGAGTATAAGAGCATGCATAACATTACTTGATTTGTGTATTTACTTACTTGATGTTGTGGATGGTATCAATGTTTTACCTTCGTTGTTTGTGTTTGACTGGCTTGGCCCTGCGTTTGCGAAATCGCAGTTGTTACAGGTTAATAAGTCTTGAAGTTCAAGTTTGGGAGGAACCCCGCTCTGATAGGTGATGCCGGGAATAAGGGTTGTAATTTGTATTTTACTTATTTATTTTGAAACGACTTTTGTATGAAAACCATATAAGTACTAGTAGGTTTTTAGAATTAAATCAAGTAATTATACTTAAAACCATATAAGTACTAGTAGGTTTTTAGAATTAAATCAAGTAATTATACTTAATTCAAGCTTATTGAGATTGCACTATGGAGTAAAGAAGTTAAAGTGTTCCTTTTGATTTTTGAGAAACGTGATATCCTAAATTAAAAATTAAAGTTTTTATTTTCTTAGAAACATATTTTTATTTATCCGCTGCAAATTTTATAGAAATAAGATATAAATTATTATATATATTATTTTGGGGTTTAGGGTGTCACATTAGTGGTATCAGAGCAGGTCTGTCCAATCAGGCCGAGTGGGTCGAATGTCGATTCTGTGTTACGAATGTCAGTCGTGTGAATTGTGTTTCTTGTTTAATAATTATTTTCTCTATGATGGTTTTCCCGTTATATAATTGTGTTAATGACAATTGTTTTTTCTTGTGTAATAATTATTTTCTCTATGATGGTTTTCCCGTTATATAATTGTGTTAATGACTATATGCTTTTGTATTATTATACATATTTTCGAAATTACTAATTAACTGTTTATTAATTGGTTACTCTGATTGTGTTACGGATCCTAAATTCCTACTTAAGTGAGTAAATAAACCATAAAATTAATTGTTAAGATTTGAGTTAATTGTTGCTTATTGCTTGCCTACCTAACTATGATTTTTGCACTCTTGTTTTATATGAATAATTGGAAATAATAATTTTGATTGGCCAGTTGTATATTTCACCCTTGATCAGTTTAAAATATTTAGATTTGATATGTATCTGTTTAAAGTGTTTGATCTAATAACTAATTGATTGAAACATTGACTTCCGTATGAATTATATGTTTAAAAATTTAAGTATTGACTTTTACTAGGTACAAATTATTATTATTTAGTTGAAACTTAATTTAAAAAAAAAAAAAGTTGTTTCGTTCTAAACTTTGAGTTAGGTAGGAAATATGTCTCTTATGTTTAAAGTTTTAATTTTGACTAAAAAAAAAAATTCTTATTTTTATTTTATGTTGGCTTGTGTTAAGAAAAAAAATCTATTTTAAATAATGAATGTTAACTTTAAATCACTTGAAAGCGTTGATAGTTGTATCTAGATGAGTAGAGTTTTGATATTGGTTTTGAAAACAATTTACAATGTTCATGATTTAGATAGTATGAAATTCATATTACTAGCAATAGTAATTATTGAATATTAGAGGTTGGTAGGACTTAGAATTTTTTAAAAATGACATTTTGAAGGAGTTAAAGTTTACTTATTTTATATGATGAAAATAATTTTTGTTTGAGTTACTCTTGATTATTTTAAAGAAATTAAATTGAATTGAATTTTTGTTGATTTATAAAATACCAATAATTATATGCTACTGATTATATTTAATGTTTAAAACAGCTTAAAATTTACAGCATTTTACTATGTCTTGATTTTAGAAAATTGAAAAGAGCTGTTATGTTGGTTTAGGGGGCTGGTGTAAATATTGAATTGTGAGGGTATTGGGATATTAATTTGAAATGATTGATTTTTTTTTTATTATGATATTATGAACTCATTAGAGTTTGACTTGATGTTAGAGTTTTAGAGTTTAAGAACTCTCCAGTGATTTACAATAGTACTAACGATAAAATGTATATTAATTGAGAAATAGAAGTAAAAAGAAGGAAAAGAAAAAAACAAAGTTTTTAAAAATTTTCGAAACAGTGAAATTGTTTTTGAAAAGTTATCTAAATTTTGGATTCTATAATTGACTTATTTTACAAGTAGATTTTATTTATTTATTATGAATTAACCTAACAAAATGGTATGCATTA
>NC_021164.2:1658475-1661441 GCF_000331145.2 Cicer arietinum
TTTATCTTAGTTGTTTTTATTTAGACTTGAATTATTGAAAAATAATTTAAAGAAAAATTTGGAATTCTCAATGAATTATTTTTGGGTGCTAAATGGTTAGTAATATTTTTTAATAATAATTTAAGTCTAGAAATTAATTTTTAGAATGATGTGTAACCTTGAAAGTGGTTTTTGCACTACCTGATTCAATTTGGTTTGGTAATGTACTATATCTTCTAGTAAATAATTATTTATCTTATCTTCTACTTGGAAAAATCTATATATGCTTCCATTTTTGTAACTTTTAAGTGATGGTTAACTCAAAAGAAAATTTAATAGTGATCAATTTGGAACAATTAGACCTCTATGAGAATATGCTTCCTTTTTTTGAATCATCGTTTGAGTTATGAGATGAATGTAAAATCTTGGTGCTAATTTTTGGATTAGTTATTTGAATGTGTATATGATTATGTAAATATTAAATTGTTCGTGTTTCAAGTGTTCTAATTGTTGGGAATTGGTGTATAGAGTTAGAGTAGTCAAGAGCGTCTAAAAGTGAAATAGTTCTATATTTCTTCAATCGGATTATTGATTATATATTGATACTAGTGTCATTTCCTTGTTGTTGTAACTAGTTGTAAATTACCAATAAATAATTGTAATTAAGTGAATTTTTAACTTGAAGTAAGGAGTAGGAGTTGTGGCGCCGTCTTCGCACTCCTGAACCACGTTAAAGATACTTTTAATTATCCATATTAGAAATTGAATGACTGCAGTTATAGTTCCTTAAGTAGTTGACTACATGAGTAGGAGGGACTAGCTACCCTGATGACTCGTCGTCAATAAAAGAGACAACGATAACTCATTATTTTGTTAGAAGTACCTTTTAATTTTATTTTTAAATAGTTAAAAAAAAAAAACATGTCATTGCTTATATCAATTGAATGAATTTAATTATTAAATATATGTTATTGGGAAACAGTATCTCTATATTAGTTTTTTTTTGCTTTCTCCTTGATTATATACAAATTATGTTTTTATAGGGTAATTGATTGTAAATCTATTATAATATTATTGTTAAAAATACTTGTTAATTTTATTTTTTTTAAATAGTTTAAAATCTTGTTCATCTATTATACAATTTTGAGTCTTGTGTCGCATCAATGTTGAATGTTGATAATTGTTTATGTGATGTGAATATTAGGTTGGAGGTGTATACTTAAATTAAATATTCAATTAAGTGTGTTTAATCTCCTAAGTAACTTGCATAAATAAATACGTGCATTGTGTTAGTATCTTATTTGTTCTATATTGTCTGAGTTGATAAGGACCTAGAACTATTTATTAAATTCTATAAATGAATCTGCTGTATAAGACTTTAACATAAAGTTAGACTTTGAAATTAAGCTAGACTTTGAGTGTGCTTGAACTATATGTGAAAATATTTGTCTTATTTCACTATGATTATACACATTAGTCTTCTCTTCAAATAAAAAAACTTAAGTGACTACATGCCACTAAGTTATTATATGCGTTTCTGTTTGTATTTCTTGAAGATGAAATATTTTCAGTGTTTCACTATCTATCTAATTGTGTGAAATCGATAGAGTAATTGTGGTTAAGATTTAAACATTCTTTAAGAAGAGTAAAACTTGTAGCATATTGTTTGATAAGTTAGTTGAAGTTGAAACCGTATTTGATATATGGGTTATTTGAACAAACTGAATGTAGTAAGTTGTTGTTGACTAAATTCACATACTTAATTTTATATATAAATGATAATCATTATTCATGTTATTTGCTTCATAATTAAGTTGTTGAATATGATGTGTGTTAATTGATTTCTTGTATCATGTTAGCTTATTATGCTAGGATTCTTGACATATTATGCTTAAATGAGTTGTTAATGTCCTAAATATGTTTATTATATTCTTTGAGACTAGATTTGAATCTTGAGGCTAGTCAGTTAGATATTAGTTCACTCATCACAAATTTCGAGGACGAAATTTCTTTAACGAGGGGAGAATTGTAACACTCTAAATTTTATGATAAATTATTTTATTAATTTAATAGAATTTTAAAGGATTAATTTAGTACTAGTGGTGTTTTAAAATTTATATTAATAAATAAATATGATTAATTTCCTTAATTTTATATACATAACTATGTTATGACATAGTGATTTTTATACATATATATTTTTAATGTCGTAATTAATATAAAATATTGACATCATACTATTTATTTTATCATTTTAACCATTCTTCAAAAAATAGTATTTAGAAAAATTGTTGTGGTATGAGAGTTTTAACTACTAATATATTTAAAACGTTAATTATGTTAGTTGGTAAATTATTAGTCTGAAAGTATTATTAATATTTTGTAGTTAAAATTTTATTTTAAAAAAAATAAATGTTGAGAAAGAGTTGTGGTTATTTAAAAGACTTTAAAATAAAAATTATCTATTTGGTTTTATAGACTTCGCTTGAATTGCACCTTCGGTTTTTACAGCCACACATCTCTTGTTTTGCAATGCCTCTCTCTTTTTCTATCGGTTTCTATTGGGCTATCTTTAGGGTTAACAAAGAAATTAAAATGTCTTCCTTTTCTCATAGAAACGGCGATCTATACCACCTAGTAGTCATCTTCCGACCTCTAATCCTCACATACATTGACTATTAATTTAGTTCTTAATCTTCAATTCGATTATGCATTTGAGATTACGACAGAGCACTATGAGCACCATCTTCATTTTTGTTTGGGTTAAATCCAAGTAATCGTACTCATGATCAGTATTACAAAAAAATTTGGAAAAACGAAGCCACAAGCGATATCTTAATAGTCCAATTCCTGGCTTTAATCCTACTGTTTTAAGGAAGGATTTGGGTTCCACTTCTTGGACTCATCTAATGGGAGTGATGATCATATACAGATTACAAGTTTGGTGGAGTCCTTGTCCATGCTTTCGTATTTGTTCCAAGGAATTG
>NC_021164.2:1664756-1680679 GCF_000331145.2 Cicer arietinum
GCTCCTCGAGCTTGGTTTGAGAAATTCTCTATTGTGATCACTTCTCTTGGTTTTCGCTCTAGTGAACATGATTTTGCATTGTTTATAAGGTCCACCACTTATGGTCGCATTATACTTTCTCTATATGTTGATGATATATATGGTCTTAAACAGGCTCCTCGAGCTTGGTTTGAGAAATTCTCTATTGTGATCACTTCTCTTGGTTTCTGCTCTAGTGAACATGATTCTGCATTGTTTGTAAGGTCCACCACTTATGGTCGCATTATACTTTCTCTATATGTTGATGATATGATTATTACAGGTGATGATGTTAGTGAAATCAATGAGTTGAAATTACAGTTAGTCAAACAGTTTGAGATGAAGGACTTGGGAATTTTTCGCTATTTCTTGGGGATTGAAGTTGTCTACTCTCCTAGAGGCTACCTTCTTTCTCAATCCAAGTACATTGCCAAAATTCTTGATCAGGCTCGTCTTTCTAATACTAGAGTAGCAGATACTCCTCTTGAGTTAAATGTGAAATATGCTCCCTCGAATGGTGTTCCTTTACCAGATTCCACTTTGTATCGTACTTTGGTTGACAGCTTAGTGTATCTGACGATTACCAGACCCGACATTGCTTATGTTGTTCATGTTGTTAGTCAGCTTGCTGTCTCTCCCACTACAGTACATTGGGCAGCAGTTATTCGGATTCTTCGTTATCTTTGAGGAACTCAATTTCAAAGTCTTCTATTTCCATCATCATCCTCATTAGAGTTATGAGCTTATTATGATGCTGATTGGACTGGTGACACCATAGATCGTAAATCCACCAGAGGATTTTGTATCTTTCTTGGAGACTCTCTTATTTCTTGGAAGAGTAAGAAACAAGACATTGTCTCTCGCTCCTCTACAGAAGCTGAGTATCGTGCTATGGCATCCACTACCGCTGAAATAATTTGGTTGCGTTGACTTTTGTCTGATGTGGGTATTTCTCTTTCTGAGCCAACTCTGATGCACTGCGATAACAAGAGGGCTATTCAAATTGCTCACAACTCGGTCTTTCATGAACGCACCAAACACATTGAGATTGATTGTCATCTTATTCGTCGTCATCTTCAGCATGGAACCATTACTCTACCGTTTGTTTCTTCTTCTTTACAGATTGATGATTTGTCTATAAAGATGCATTCCATTAAACAATTCTATTTTAGATAATATTATTACTCTACCGTTTGTTAGATAATATTATTATATATTAGTAGTAAGGGTATTTTAGACAATTCTATTCTTTTATATATATACTCATTGTAACCTTATTAACTTAAGTTTGGTTCATTCTATGTTATGAAACCCTAGAGTAGTTGTTTCTCTTCTTCCTCTTTTCATTGTTAACAATAATCACGGTTACTTAGTTTGTCTTATCTATAAATAGGATTTTTTTATGAAAGAAAAATAATCGGATATTTAGAATTATAAAATTCTACTCATAAATTAAAAAATAAATTTAAGCTTTTTGAAATTTAAGTATGTCTTCTATGTTTTTATATTTTTATTTCTAAATTAATTATTTTTTATTTTGTCGTAAGTCTCTATTTATGTCTTTATTACATTTTATTTAAATTTAACTTAAAAAATTTACTTTAAGAGTTATTATTTTCGACATTTAATTTTAAGTGTTTTATCTTTTTAGAATTTTACTTTCATGCCGTTTATCTTTCAACACTTTAAAATTCTATAATATTTATTTTTTGTTTTTTTTATAGTTCAACCATGTCTTCATTTTCAAATCATTTATTTCAAAATTAACTTTTCTAGAAAAAAATTATAAGCCAATTTTAGTTTTAAAACCAGAATTTGTTTTGGAGATATTTGCAAAATCACTATTAACACACGTAAGTCTATGTATTAACTTGTTTGGACTCTCGCAGTTGCATTGATTAAACAATTATTTATGTTTCAGATTTGGTTGATCTTCCTTCGACCATAAAACACCGTAAACAAACCTCAATCTTGTTTTCAACTTGCAATTTTGTGATATTTACTTGTACGGGAGAAAACATACAGCTCATGTCCATGAAAACCTGGGCAAGAATTCTCATTTAATTGAGAGAGGGTTATCCTGACTGAGGTGGCACAGTTATTAAAATGAGAAATACAAAAAGGAAAAAAAAATAAAAAGGAATACAAGAGATTGATAATAGATTTATTAGTTAAAAATATTTTGTCTCTACAAAATTTTATAATTTTAATTTTTTTTTAAATATAATTTTTAATTCTTCCAAAATCATCATGTATGCAGTTTTAATATTTAATTTTTTTTTAACAAAATGCAATTTTATTATTTATTATTAAACAATAATTTATTTTTTAATAAATTTTTATATACATGTTTACAACATTATAACAAATTTGTCTACAAAAAATTAGTACAAAATTCTATTTCTAGATCCACATTTTTCTTACTTCTATCTTGAGTTTTTAAAATTTTAAAAATTTATATTTATTTTATCTAAAGTTAAAATTTTTAAAATATTTTAGAATGATCTTTTTATAATATTCGGCTAAATTACATTCGTGGTCCTTTAACTTAATTTCAGGTAACGTTTTAGTCCCTTATCTTTTTTTTTCTTCCCGATTTAGTCCTTTATTCCTAATAATATCAAATAAAGTATGAAAATATGAGTTTATTTGAAGATTTGCATTACGAATTTGATGAAATTTGTATTATATTGAAGAATATAATTAATTTTATGAGTTTTGATTGAATTTTTTTTGAATTTTTGTTTAAAAAAAGATAACGTTGTTGAAATTTTAAAACATAAAATATCAAATTGTCATTTAAAATTAAAATAAAGGACTAAGTCGGAAAAAAAAAAGATAAATGACTAAAACGTTACCTGAAATTAAGTTAATGGACCACAAATGTAATTTAGCCTATAATATTCTATACATGATTGAAACAAACATTTAAAAAATTTTAAGTTAAAAAACTATTAAATATGCTTCATTTCAATAAAAGTTAAAACTATATATTAAATAATTTTGTAAAAATTATATATTATTTTACAGAAAATTTTATAACCACGAAAACATAATTAACCTTAGACTTATTGAATATTAGCTCCTACAATTATCAAATGATAAGATTATGCGAACTCTCGACCCCTAAGAACTCTTAATCAATCGTGTACTATTTCCAAATATCACATGTCATGTACTAATTCTAACGTAAGAAGTCATCATAATTAAGAATTACTCCCTTTGTTAAATATTTGTTCCGAAAAATTTGTCTTCAATGTAATTTAATTATTTTTTTCTTATTTAGTTATATTATTTAATTAGTATAATTTATATCACTCTTAAATTATTATTTTTTATTTACATTTATATAATAGCAATCTACTAATATATAATAAAATTTTCATAAAAATATTATTATTTTTTATTTATCACTATTTTCTTAATTTCTATAAAATAGTTAAATGCGACGTACAAAATTAATAAAAAGTGAAAATGTTTAATGAAAAAAACTTGCTAATTTGTTTTTAAGATCTAGTTCAACCGACAAATATTGATATTAGTAGGTTAAACATCTTGTCTATATTCCTTAAAAATAAAAAGTTTCAATTATTTTTTTTCGATATAAAATAATTTACTATTTTTTCTAAATAAAAAAAATTAATTTTTTTCGAAAATTGTTTTGAAAGAATTTTCTCACAATTTTTTTCGATATTTTTCTGAAAAAACTAAATTTTAAAAATTTTTATAAAAAAATTTCAAAATTAATAAAATATTAAACCTATGAATTCCTCTATCAAACTTAAAAAGCCTAATAAAATAATAGCCTAAATTTTTAAAAAATAATTTTAACAAAAGATTTAATATTAAAAGTTTAATAAAAATAATTTAAAAGAGATATTAAAATTTTATTGACAGATCTATTCAAATAGTAAGGCTCAAACCTATGATTGCTAGCTTCACTTTTGTTTGTAAAAGCAATTGATTCTATTGGAGCCGTCAATAGTCATTCATTTTAAGGCTGCCAAATATTAATTTTTGTCCTTTTCTTTGTCGGTAAATTGGATGGTACGTACACTTGCATGTGTGCTGTATGTTTAACGGCAAATTATTTGACTCAAAATAATGGCAAATCATTGCAAATGAGTTTTATCAACTTATGAGTTTTTCCTTCCAACAATGGAATTAAGATAAAGTCAACGTCACTTCCCACATATTTGTTGCAACAATTATATCTAAGAGTTTGCTTTATTTGAAAACACATATCATACAATATATGATACATTGATTGAGATTGTCTGTGTTCGGATTATGAAGATTCTAAACTTTACTGTATGTATAGTGTCCCATGTCAAATTTTGATGCCCAAAAATATTTTGCTATATTTTAAATTTTTTATTTTTTATATTTATTCTATATTTTCTCTTTATTTTTATTTTTATCATATTATCATTAAATGAGATAGTCAAGATCTCTTACAACAATTTAAAAAAACAGATAATTTGTTTTCTTTAAAGAAAATAAATAACCTAAAATATACTTATAATAAATAAATAAACTGAATTGAAAAACAACAAAAGGAAGATGGAAAAATAACGTATTTATTTATGGAAAATTAAATAATATTTATGTTGTGAGAAGTAATTTGCTTTTTTTTAATTATTGTGAGAGACTTAATTATTATTTTTTAAATTCATTTTTTTAATGATAATTAAGATAGAGACTAAATTATCTTAATTTATTTTTTATAGATTAATTTTTTTTTTATTTTTCTCATCACTTTTAAATAATTAATACATGTCTCTCTGTCTAATTTATTTAACTCTATTAATATATTTGAGTCCTCATTTTTGAAATAGTATTGTCATTGATGAACAATGCATTCATCTATCCTACTCTCGTCCACTACCATTTATTTGACAGTACTCTTCATAATCATAATATATTTTTCAATACATTCTTCCTAATGTTACCAAAATAGAATACAATTGTCATCAATTATTTGAATTTTAAAGGGATGTATTTTTTGTTTCAAAAAGAAAAATTAAGAATGAAGAATTTTTATTAATCAAAATGACATTAATCATTTTGGAGAAAGAATGTTAAAGAAATTTAATCTTTGATAAAGAAAAAACTCTATTTTTGTTAGATGAATATTAGTTAACAACAACATCTATAACATTAAACCTAAAGTTTATCCTTAAGTAATCTTATTTACATGTATATATCAAGTACAAGTTAGCTTTTACTCATAAAAATATAAATCGTTTTAGAAAATAATGTGAAGTACACTAGTAGAATTTTATCTTTTTAAGTCGGTTAAAATGTATATTTTAAGTCAGTTATGTGTCCGAGTTAACAACAAATGACTTAATAAACATGTTTTTTAAGTCGTTTCATGAACCGACTTAACAAAGCTTCGTCATGTTAAGTCGATTTAACTTAACTGACTTAAACATTATAAATTCAATTCAACAAATCATCTGTCGGTTAAAATGTATATTTTAAGTCAGTTATGTGTCCGAGTTAACAACAAATGACTTAATAAACATGTTTTTTAAGTCGTTTCATGAACCGACTTAACAAAGCTTCGTCATGTTAAGTCGATTTAACTTAACTGACTTAAACATTATAAATTCAATTCAACAAATCATCTTTTTAAGTCAGTTTTTTTGATCAACTGACTTAATAGATAGAGTTAAAATAATTATTTATTTTTTTAATAAATTTCTCATTTTTTTATACTCCTGCTCCATACATACATACAATATTTCGTATTAAATTTCAATTCAAAATTTTGTACTTTCAACCACAATTTTATATAACCATCTGATAACCAAAATATACAATATCAGAAGTTCATACAAAATATAGAGTACAAAGAACATGTCTCTCATTTCTAATTATTCTTGACAAGAAGAAAAATGATTTAGATGTCCATTAAAAAAATTACAAAATCACATTTAGCAATATTCAATTGACATATATTCAAGCACCATCATTTTCTTCAATTAATTCCAAAATAAAATCTACATAACGTTCTTGAACTTCTTTAATTTGATCCGGATGAAATGATCTCGATTCGTCAAATATCTGAACAAAAAAAATACAATCAATAACAATTTGTAAAAAACTTACGTACTTAAATGCATGAAACAACATATGTAACATGACATAATAGTCACACTCATAATTTAAGCTTTTCTCTGACTCTAAAATTGAAATCACAAAAAAAATGTTATAATGCATAGAATTATTATAATATTATAATTAATGAAGTTATTTTTTTGTAAACAACTTACTATAGAAAAATTCCATGTTATCTTCGGTTTAATTCCCAAACTTAGCAACCTATAAAAACCTTCGAAAGCTCTACAAAATAAAAGTTATTATTAAAATGATGTTATAAAACATATTACAATACTTATGAAGACTATAAATAAATTAAATACTTACAAATCAACAATGTGACATATTTTTTTATCTGGCTTCCTTCTCAATGAACATATAAAGACTACATTAAGCTCTTTAGAATTAATAATAAGCAATTGTCAATGACGACTAGAATAAATAATTAAATTTATGTTAGGTAACGTGCTAGGTAGTTCTTTTTTCCTTGAACAACTTTTTTTGAATGTGGACTTGAACATTAGTGGAATCATTTTCACTTTGGATGAAACTTAGATCAATAAATCCATACACTTCACTATTTCCTAAGTCAATACAACGACGACGTACATACCTAAGATATGAAACTTAATTTTCATTATAAATGAAATTCATAATTTGGCAAAATTTACAAATAAACATACTTATGTTAGCCAAACTTGTAAAATGGTGATACATATCTCTTCTTTACCGATACACAACTATAATATCTTTCAATGGAAGGAAAAAAAAAAAAACTAGTTCCACCATGTTCCAACTTAAATTCTAAATACTTTGACATTTTCATTGTCATTATTGTCAATTGTTCAACAAAATTTAGTTGAAAGTTTTGCCTTTTTGGTGGATCATCATCTTTCTTTAATACCTCAATAGCCTAAACCATTAAAATAACATATTAGACAATATAATTAAAAGGACTCAAGTATTTAAGTACATAAAAAAATTATGTGTAATGAATACCTTATTGGAAACAAGTCGCAAAAGTCTTTTTGGCCATTGAATAAAATTGTTGGGGCTTGACCAACTGTTGACACCGGCCTCATTAGTGGGCATAAGTACTTGAACATTTGCATCTAACACCTTCGTAACCCCAACCCTCGCCATATCATTATTTAGAAGTTGATTATGTATAATGGGTCCCAACTTGTACACATCAACATATGCCACAATATGAGTATGCCTATCAATATATAATTCACAATGTTCTGGGATATTGTCCACTTCATCTAGTATAGGTGGCACACCAAAACAACTACCATTTGTGCTTGCATTTAAAGTGGTATTAGGAGAGCCAATTGGGAAATTATTGTTTTGTTGAGCGAAAACCATAGATGATATATCTTGCATCACTTGCTCTCTAATCACCTTAGTAAGCTATGCTTTTATGGTCTCTATTTGGTCGCTGCTCATAATAGGTGGAGTAGAGGATGGACGAGAATATGATCCAAAGTATTTGAGAATCCCCACACCTCTACCAACTGCCCGAACACGACCAGGGTGTTCAGGTCGCCCAATAGCTTCCGTCAAGATATCTTGACGTCCTTTTGGATGGAAGTTTCCTTGAGATGTTTGTTCCACAAGAGAATCCTAAAACATACATATATATATATATATATATATATATATATATATATATATATATATATATATATATTAAACTTGATATGCATAAATATGTAATTAAGAAATTAGAATTACATATTTAGTTACAATTTTTTCAACAATAAGACGTGTTTCATCTGATGTGTATTATCCTGATGGTGTTTGTCGGGCTCTCTTCCACCTCTCATGGTGTGATGGTGGAGATGGAGGTGGAACTTCTGAATCTTTGGCTAATCTTTGCCTTTCTTTTAATTTCTCTTGAATCATCTTCTTCTCTAGTAATGCATATCCCCCACGAGACAATATGTGGGGGTACTTATTAAAAGATTTAATCATTTGTGGCTTCTTTCTTTTCTCCTACTGTAAGTAACAAACCAATTAAAGATAATACTAAAGTATTAGAAAGAACAATCAAATCATATATACAACTAACCTGAAAAGAAGGATCATCTCTGGTGTTAATGAATGTTTGCCATATTTCATCATCAATAAAAGCATATACATCAACAGGAGATTTGTGACTCATGTCCCCATTATTTAAGTATCTCCTTGTTAATGTAACTTTAAATTTCCTCCAACGCTCACCCATATATTGAAAACATTTTTTTTAATAAATTCGTTATTAGGAACATTCCATTTTTTCTACATTACACAACAAATATAATAGTTAGTGTACAACAATACTATAATTAAGTATAGTAATAATAAAGATAATTAAAATTACATCGATTGTTTCCCAATTTTTTTTCTTCACGTCTTCATGTACTTCATCTCATTCATTGGCTAAAATACTAACTTTGTCTCGAACAATGGAAGCCACATGACCAATGAAAGCTTTCTTGTTATCTCCTATAGGTAGTCCAGTTGATTGATCAAAATCAATTGATAACTTATCACCATCCTTATACTTACGTAACAACCTTTTCATACGTGTGTCGCGTCTACTCTTTTTTTGGGTAGAGTTAGTATTTGATCCATTTTGTGAAGACGCTCAGGGATCACCCATGTGTCTTTATTTAAAAAATATATATTTATGGTCAATAACAATTCAAAATTCAAAATAATGAATAAATAACATAACGCTATATATAAACTGTCATATAAGGATGACACTATTGCAAGTAAAAAATTAAAAACAAAGCAAAGTTTATATAAAACTATGATATTGTACCGTTTTATTTCCTAAAATTGTCATGTTTGAATATTCTCCCATATCCCTTCTTGATGATCATCACGAGTGACATACACATCGTCTTCTATATTTTCCAAAATGGAACCAGGTATTTGTTTTGAGAAAGAAGGAGTCTCAAAAATATTTGGTAGTGAACCTAGACTTTCATTAGGTCCATACATGTTTTTACTTTTGAGAACCATTGACCACCTTTTGTTAGAAAGATCACTAACATAAAACACTTGTCTTGCTTGAGATGCCATAATAAAAGGCTCACCCTTATAAGCTACTTTTCCAAGGTCTACCAATGTAAAATCAAATTCATCAATTTTAACACCATTGTTTATGGCAATCCATTTACATTTAAAAATAGGAACTTTAAACTTAATAAAATCGACATCCCAAATTTTTTCAATGATCTCAAAGTAAGATATTGATGTCACAACAGGATTTTTATCTTTTGAACTTGAAAAGTGCATTGACTCAGCGATAACCATAACTCCACTATTTTGCTTTGTAATTTTATCATCTTGAGCCTTTGTATATAAGGTAAAATTATCATAGCCGGTCCAAGTTATGACATCAAAATTAGGCCCATCTGCTAGCCATTTTAATGTAATAGAACATGTATTATCGGTTAAAGTGGTTTCTTTAAACCACTTTAAGAAAGTCTTGTTATGCTCATTCAACAACCATTTTTCATTCATTCGAGGATTTTTTTCCTTGACAATATTTTTGTGAGCAGAAAGGTAAGGTTGAACCTCCTCAGTATTATTATATTTATACAAATGTGCTTGAAGTAATTCCTCACGCCTCATGCTCTTAAGTTTTAAACCTCATATACCCTTACCTGTACATCTATCCTGATGATGAGACTTAGGAACTCCTATAGTGTCTGCTTTTCACATATAGTCTGAACAAAACTCAATAGCTTCTTCTGCAATGTACCTTTGAAACAATAGATGCTTCAAGACGGTTTGAATTTTTCACATACCCTTTTAAGATCTTCATGCATTGTTTAATTGGATACATCCACCTTAAATAAACAAGACCACATAATCTAATTTTCTCTCACTATTTGAACAATTAAGTGAACCATGATGTCAAAAAAAGAAGGAGGAAAATATGTCTCTAGTTGGCACAAAATAATAACAACTTCATTTTCCAACTCATCTAATTTTTTAGGATCAATGACTTTGCTACATATATCATTGAAGAATAAGCAAAACCTAGTTAAAATATCTCTCACTTTTTAGGCAATATTCCATGAATAGCCACCAGTAGTAGTTGTTGCATTAATACATGACAATCATAAGACTTTAAACCAACTAATTTTAGATCTTTCATTGAGATAAGACTCTTTACATTTGAAGAATATCCCGTTGGCACTTTTATGCCCCTTAGAGTCTCACAAAAAGTCTTCTCTCATATTTTGATAAGGTATGACAAGCTGGAGGCAAATATGCTCGCTTACCTGATGATTGTGGAGCTAATTCTTGTCATATACCTATCTCAACCATATCTAAATGAGCATTCGATCCATCCTTTGTTTTTCCTGAAATATTGAGAAGTGTTCCTATCACACACATTTTTCTCCATGTGCATCACATCAATACAATGTCTAACATCTAGACTAGACCAATAAGGAAGATTAAAGAACACATACCTCTTCTTACATACATTTTTGTCAATGGATTTGTTTTCTATTCTTTCTAAATTTAACATTGACATTTTTCAACCTTTGATAAATTTTCTCTCTAGTTAAGGCTTTCGGAGCAATTCGATTCTCCTGATCTCCATTAAACGCTTTTCTCAACTTACAATATGGGTGATTAGGTCTAAGAAGTCTCCGATGTCCAACGTAAATAGTCTTCCTTCCATGTTTTAATTGGAGGTAGCATGTGTCTTCTTCACATATAGGACACGCTTTATGTCCCTTAACACTACAACCGCTCAAGTTTCCATACACATGAAAATCATTGATGGTGCAAAATAACATTGCATGCATGTTAAAATAATCACAAGAACAACCATCAAACACCTCAACACCTTCCTCCCAAAGAATTCTCAAGTCTTCAATTAATAGACTTAGATAAACGTCTATATCATTTCCAGGTTGACTCGGACCCGAAATCATCATAGATAACATAATATATTTGCGCTTCATGCAAATCGAATGAGGTAGATTTTAGATAATTAAGAGAATGATCCATGAACTATGGTTACTACTTAAGTTACCGTATGGGTTCATTCCATATGTGGCAAGTGCAAGTCTAAGATTTCTTGGCTCGTTTCTGAATTCTGGATACAATTCATCAACTTGCCATACTAATGTTTTAATATTGATTATAACGCATTGCAAAATTGTAACAAAAATTTTAGTTTTTAATATTGAATGACACAGATTGAACCAATATGAATAATTAAGTTTAGTAATATACTATTATTTAGTCTTAAATTGTAAGTTATTTGATTTTATTTTACTGACTTGTCAATTGTACTTATCATATTTTATTACTCAGAAAAATAACTTTTTTTATAGATATGTGGATATATTTTCATGTAAAGTTCTATAAAAGATACATTTTCATATAAAATGTTCATTTGTTGTGTGTTATTTTTATTATATTTTTATTTGGATATATTAATATATTTCATGTGAATAATTATTATTTTATCTTAATTTTTTTATTTTTAAGAGAATTGGTCGCGATAATATGAAGTTTCACCAAAAGATAAATAAAGTCTTTTGAAAGATTGGTTTAGTTATGGTTCAAATTCGAGATCTCCTGAAAGATTACTCTTTAACTAAAAATCATTTATCAATTGAGTTCAACCACTTGATTATTTAATTAGATATTTTTTATATAAAAAAAGTGATTAAATATATTTTTGTTCCTATAAATATATCATACGTCATTTTTAGTCCTCTAAAAATTTTCTTCAAAAATTTTTATTCAACAATTTTGGTCCTGGTTTTTAATCAATTCAAGTGTATTGTTTAAATATTTGAATGATAATTTGTATACACGTTTAGATCATTATAAGAATCTCTTCTACAAATATTTAGAATTTTCTAATAAAGAATGAATTAAATATAATTTTTTAGCGTTTAAAAATTCATATTAAATTTATCTTTTGTTATAAAAAAATCAAATTTTTGTAAAAGATATTTTTATAATATTTTAAATATATTTTAAAAAATTATTTAAAAATTTAAATGATATACATGAATTAACTTAGAAGTAAGGATCAAAATTGTTGATAAAAAATATTTGAGAAACTATTGTTTAAAGAAAGATTTTAGATGAATTAAAAATAACACATGATATATTTAACAGAATTAAAAAACTCATTTAACACTAAAATGATATAGGAGACGAAAAATTATTATTAATAACATTAATTTTTAGTTTTTAAAAATTAAATTATTCTTTTCTTTCAATTATATTATCTGTACAATTATTTAGAAGAAGTTGACATCATACACCTTCTTTATTTGGTTTAAACACTCAACTTATTTCTTAGTTAGTGGAAGTGGTGAAATTGTTGTATTTATTCTTTCGAACGTAAAAACTCTCTAATTTGAAATAGGGGCAACTTATCTCTTAGTTAATGGAAGTGGTGGATTGTATTTATTTTTTTAAACATAAAAACTCCCTAATTTGGAATAATTGTATCAATCGGTGGTGAAAAACCTCTTGATATTGATCCTCCAAAACGAGATCTTGTCCAACCTTCAACTTGATCAATGCCATAAAAACTTGGGTCTACCTAACAAATTTGAAATAAACCTCCATAAGAATTAACCTTACTTAAGAAGGTTTGCAATTATTTATTGTTAGCCAAAGGTGACATTTCCATTACGACTTTGAATTTGTAGTCATTAAATCTAATTGCTCTTTGTCAATCCTTTAAAACACGACCCTTCAGATTAGGTTTACGATTGCTCCACCACCAACTAGAACTATGTTTATTGGAATTCCTTCGATTTAAGCCTTAATATGGAGTG
This sequence comes from Cicer arietinum, assembly GCF_000331145.2. Taxonomy (NCBI): domain Eukaryota; kingdom Viridiplantae; phylum Streptophyta; class Magnoliopsida; order Fabales; family Fabaceae; genus Cicer; species Cicer arietinum. Next base: position 1,677,707 of record NC_021164.2, read on the forward strand.
GGAGCAAATGATCCCTTTGCTCTCCAGTAGGTTTATCTAATATGACTGAAATGTTGAATATAGTTATCATATTTTCCTCCATAAGTGCGCAACTCTCACTCAAATCTTCCAAGTCTATGTCGTTGAAAACTTCAATTATAATATATTAATTAATATTTGTCGTTCTCCCAATATTTTGTGCAAGATCAGTCAATGTATCTATAATCATGTCGCAGTGCTAGCCAAGAGTATCAAATTTGATAGAGCGTTTTTTTTTTTACTAAAAAAGCGATATTCATTCATTTATTTATTCAAATGAGTTGAACACATCAATATAAAAAAAATTCAAATTTTCTATAGCAAAAAATGATGAATATACGAATAAACTCACAACACTCAAGTTAATAGAATAAAACAACAACATAGACCAAAATAACAACATGCCGAATATGACACCACCAAAGTGTTCGAAATATCTATGCACTTAAATTACAGACGCCAAAGTCATTGATTAAAATTTGTAATGAATCAAAACTACTCTTTCGATTTAAATCAATGAACACCACAACAAGATGAGAAAACAAAAAATGTCACACCAAACAGACAAACAAAACGTCACACTCAGACGACAAAATCACACAAAAATGTAAAAGAAAAATTAAAGCGTATGAAAATCACTTATTTAAATAAACTAAAAAAATAAAATAAATTAGAAGGGTAATTTTAAACTAAAAAATAGTTCCTTCTATAATAGAAGAAAAAAAAGAAAGGGAGACTCAGGTTTTTGTTAGCACTCACGGCGGCTCTATAACAAGGAAAAAAAATGAAACTCATATAGTCTAAATAGACTTGAATTGGAGACTTGCATCATAAACTCATAAAAGTATACCTAATATTACAACTAACCTATATATGACATGTATAGATAATATAATATAATACCATTAAAATTAAAACAAAAGTAATTCAACATATCTCTACAATTATTCAACATTTCATCTCTATAATAAAACATGTATATTTTTAAATAGATAAATATATCATAGTAGGAATTTAAGAAATAACAATAATACGAAAATTGCAAGTTTACATTCTAAAACCAATATATACTACGTAGAATATAAATTAAATAAACATTATTAAAAATTTACATTATAAAACTTCAATCAATCTAAACTCGTAACCTCGTAAATTACTACTAAAATCATAAATTTATTAATTTTATTGTAATCTATTAAAATTCGCAAGAGTTTTTTTAAAAAAAATTACAAATGAATTAACTCCTCTTTTTAAATCGTATCGTAACAATTTACTCGAGGTAAACTACTGCTAAAATCATATATTTATTAATTTATTTAATCTATTTAAATTCATAATAATTTTTAAAAAAGAATTAACAAATGAATTAACTCCTTTTTTAAAAAAATCAAAAATAAATCGTAACAATTAACTCAAAAATTTAAGAAAATTTGATGTTGGTGGTGATTATTTTCTCTCACGTGAGTCACTCTAAACTTACAAGGCTGTAAGTAACACAATATACACGCAAACGAACTAGTCAACCAATAAATACTAGTACAAATAAATAACTATAAATATAATTAAAAAAAATTGTACTAAAGTTTAACAACCACTCCACAACTAAGTATTATTAATGAGAAAAATTGTACTAAAGCTTAACCACCACTCCACTAAGTATTGTCATGAGATTTTTAAAGATAAATTAACATATTTTAGTATTATTAAAATTAAATTATTAATAATTGAATGATATGTTATTTATGTACCAATATTCTTAATTTAGTCAATTTAATAGATATTATATATAGTAATACACACGTAAACAAATTAAAGATATTATTGATTAAAAAATTCATAGTATCGATACACATTCTATTTTCTATTTTCTAATTTTAATTGTATAGTAGAACTTCTCCTAAAAATGGGATATCAAATCCATATATAAATTAGCCGTAGTCAGGAAATTTCTACTATTATGCATTAGAAATCTAGTTTTCAAATTAGATTTTAATTTTATAAAGAATAAAATACAAAATTTAAATTTTGAATAATTTGATCTCAATTTTATACTTATCGATGTAGTGACTGCGTACAATCATTAAATTTCCGCAATTATACAATCACCACTCGATAGTTTTATACTCGAGGTTGAACCGTCTAGATTTTACTTTAGATTTTAATTTAAAAAAGAATATTAAATTTAAACAATCTAATCTCGAATCCACGATTACCAATATAATTACTACAACAAATCTACATCCAGTATATCCACATTCAAAATGGCTAAAAAGTTATAATGATGGAGATTCCGATCTAACATTTTCCGTTGTACTAGAAATTCGATACAATGATTATGATTGTTATCACAAGTTTTCCACTAAACTAGAAGGTTATAGTGATGGTGATTGGAATAATTTTATAAGATATTCCTATGTATGATAAGTACATTCCAGCTACATTGATCTATTTTGATAGTGTTGCAAATATTAGAGAAGGTTTTAATGCCCATATATTAATTTCTCTATTAAGGGTACTCAACCTATGAACTAGATATCCTAAGGCAAAGGATCAAATGGTATAATAACAACTTATTAAGAGACAAGGGTCATGCTAAGAATAAATTGTGTTGCATCGATCCATGGATAATACAAAGCATAATTCCATTCAAGATATGGAGCAATTCTTGTGTCTATATTGTGTGACCTAGTGTGTCTATATTACTTGAATTAGAATATTTTGTAGAATGAGTAATCCGTAAAGTATAATCTGGTAAAAATGTTATATTATTGAGGTGAATACTATTTTTAAATTTGAATTCGGAATTGAATTTTAAAGTTGTGTGTATATTTTATTATTATTTTATTTCTAAATAAAAAATAGAATATTTTAAAATGAACAATTTATTTTAAAGAATAAATTGAGGAAATATTAAATATATATATATATATATATATATATATATATATATATATT
>NC_021164.2:1681687-1682377 GCF_000331145.2 Cicer arietinum
AAAATGATAAAGATACAACAGCAGTTGCATCTGTTAATAATGTCTACATTGTTTGTGATGATAATTTCATAAACCTTGCATGTCAGGATTCAACTTGGATTATTGATTCGGGTGCCTCATATCATGTTACTTCTAGGCGTGATTTCTTCTCATCTTACAGTGCTGGTGATTTTGGCATGGTTAAAATGGGAGATGAAGGAGTATGTAAAATTATCGGTATGGGAGATGTTTGGGTTGAAACTGGGATTGGTTGCAAGCTTCAATTGAAGAATGTTAGACATGTTCCTGATATTCGTCTCAATTTGATTTCGGTGAAAGCCTTGGATATTGATGGTTATCACACTTTCTTTGGTGGTGGTATATGTAAAATCACTAAAGGGTCCCTAGTGGTTGCGAAGGAGCAAAGTTTCACTTCTCTCTATAGGATGCCTACGAAGTTATGCAAGGAAGAAGTGAATGCAATTGAAGATGCATCTTCTGATTTATGGCATATGCGCCTTGGTCACTTGAGTGAGAAATGACTCAACATACTTGCGAAGAAAAACTTTCTTCCTGTGAAAGGTACGTCTCTAAAAACTTGCACTCATTGTTTTGCTGGAAAACAACATAGAGTTTCTTTTCATAATACTGGTCCTCATAGGAGGCAAAATATCCTCGATTTAGTTCATACTGATGTTTGTATGATCGATA
>NC_021164.2:1682513-1699634 GCF_000331145.2 Cicer arietinum
CATTTGAAGAGTATTGTAGAGAACATGGAATCAGGTTTGAGAAAACAATTCCAAAGACACCTCAACATAATGGTGTTGTAGAGAGAATGAATCGTACGATTAATGACATAATCAGATGTATGCTATCTCATGCAAAATTGTCGAAATCCTTTTGGGGTGAAGCAATGAAAACTGCTGTGGATTTGATCAATCTTTCTCCTTCTATTCCACTTGAGGGTGATGTTCCAGATAGAGTGTGGACAGGGAAAGATGTCTCTTACCGTCATTTGAGAGTTTTTGGTTGAAAATTTTTGTTCACGTTCCAAGAGATGAGAGGTCCAAGCTTGATAGTAAATCCAAACAGTGTATATTCGTCGGTTATGGTGATGAAGAATTTAGTTATAGATTGTGGGATCCGGTTGACAAGAAAATTATCAGAAGCCGAGATGTGATATTTCTTGAAGACCAGACTATTGAAGATTTTGATAAAGCTGAAAAACAGAAACCAAATTCCAGAAGTTACATTGAAAATGTTGCGCCTAAGCCCCCTGCAAAAACCTTTGTTGATGGGGGAGATATACAGGTAGATAATGAGAATGTAACAGATGATCATGTGCCTCACCATGATGAGCAGGTTCCAATTGAGCCACCAGCCGAGTTTGAGTTGAGAAGATCTACTAGAGAACGTCAACCTTCTCAAAGATATCTATCAAGAATCTATTACAAATGTTGATAAAGAAAAGTGGTTAAAGGCCATGCAAGAAGAGATAAATTCCTTGCATGAGAATCACACATTTGATTTGGTAAAGTTGCCTAATGGTAGAAAAGCACTCAAGAACAAATGGGTATACAAGATAAAGACAGAAGAGAATAGTTCTCAACCAAGATACAAAGCAAGATTGGTTGTGAAAGGTTTTAATCAGAGAAAAGGTATTGACTTTGATGAAATTTTTTCACCTGTGGTGAAGATGTCCTCTATCCGAGTTGTGCTTGGGTTAGCAGCTAGTTTGAACCTAGAAGTTGAACAACTTGATGTGAAAACTGCATTCCTTCATGGTGATTTGGAGGAAGAGATCTATATGGAGCAACCAGAGGGTTTCGAAGTCAAAGGTAAAGAGCATCTTGTGTGTAAATTGAAGAAAAGCTTGTATGGGCTCAAGCAAGCACCTCGACAATGGTACAAGAAATTTGATTCTTTCATGGAGAAACATAGGTATAGTAAAACTACTTTTGACCATTGTGTGTTTATCAAGAAATTCTCTGATGGTGATTATATTATTCTCTTATTATATGTGGATGACATGTTGATTGTTGGTCATGACACTAAGAAGATTCAATCTTTAAAGAAAGATTTGAACAAGTCTTTTGCAATGAAAGACTTAGGTCCTGCAAAGCAAATTCTGGGTATGAGAATTACTCGTGACAGGAAGAATAATAAATTGTGGTTGTCTCAACACAATTATATTGAGAAGGTGTTAGAGAGGTTTAACATGAGCAATTGCAAACCTGTTAGTACTCCACTTGCTACTCATTTTAAATTGAATTCTGATAAATGTCCTACAAGTGAGAAAGACAAAGAAGAGATGAAGAAGGTTCCTTATGCATCCGCAGTTGGTAGTTTGATGTATGCTATGGTATGCACAAGGCCAGATATTGCTCATGCAGTTGGAGTTGTTAGTCGATTTCTCTCTAATCCTGGTAAAGATCATTGGCAAGCAGTGAAGTGGATTCTTACATACCTCAGAGGCACTTCCAAAGTGTGTTTATGCTATGGAGGTCGTGAACTTGTGTTAAATGGCTACACATATGCAGATATGGCAGGTAATCTTGATTCTAAAAAATCTACTTCTGGTTATATGATGACATTTGTAGGGGGATGTGTCTTGGCAATCAAGACTAAGTGTGTTGCTTTATCTACTACTGAAGTTGAGTACATTGCAGCAACTGAAGCTTCCAAAGAACTCTTGTGGATGAAGAAATTCCTACATGAGTTAGGTCTCAAGCAAGACAAGTTTGTGTTATTCTGTGACAGTCAGAGTGCGATCCATCTCAGCAAGAATATGACTTTTCATGCAAAGTCGAAGTATATTGAATTGTGGTATCATTGGATACGAGATGCACTGGAAATGAAGTCATTTTTAATTGAGAAGATTCATACTGATGAAAATGGTTCAGATATGATGACGAAGACATTGCCTGTGTCGAAGATGATATGTTGCAGAAAGAAAGCTGGCATGGTTGAGCAATACCTTCCCACTTGAGTCGTGATGGGGAGATTTGTTGGGTGGGCTCACTCCCCAAGTGGAACCCACCAATTTTACTAGTATTATTATTATTATTGAAAAAAAAAGAAAAAGAAAAAAAAAAGGATTTTAATGGGCTTGGCCCACTTGAAGGTAATAAAAGGAATTTAGAAATCCCTAAGAGAAACACAGAAAGACAACGGAAGAAGAACGGTTGCCAGAGAAGAAAAATAAGGGTTTGGTTCTAGTGGTGGTAACAGGTGTGTAGCAAACTTGTTCCGTTTGATCTACAAATTTAGTATGTTATTCCTACCACTGAGTTTGTTATTTTAATATATAATTTATGTAGTTTTATCTTCTCTGATAGTTACTTTGGCATACCCACTTTAGTGGAAGGTTGTTATTATTGATTGATATTCCCTATTGTTATTAGGAAGACTATTGGTGTACCCATTAATTATTATAGTGGATGTTTTACTGGACTAGGTCCCGTGGTTTTTATTCTCTCAATTTGAGGGAAGTTTTCCACGTTAAAATTGTGTTTGTCTCATATTTAATTTGCTGCCAATTATTATTGCTCTTGGAATTGTACTTTCTGTTTGGCCATTTATCTGCACAGGTGGGGGAAAAAAAATATTCTGCATTATTGAGATAATTATCGCTAATTATCTCTGGTTTTTTCCCAACACCTAGTTTGTTTATATTACCTGAATTAGAATATTTTAGCATCTAGAAAGTATAACTCTTCTGATAAAAATGCCAATATTATTGAACTGAATATTGTGTTTTAAATTTGAATTTAGGAAATTTTATAGTTGTGTGTGATTTATTTATTTTATTTTTAGATAAAAATAATATTTTAAAATAAATAATTTATTTTAAAGAATAAATTAAGTAATATTAATTATTGATGAATAAATTATTAATTGATATTATATATGTACATTATATATATGATCAATCATGAATAATTATAATATCAATTATTAATTTATTTATTTTATTAACTTTTCATTTTAAAAGAATTAAATTCATGTTATTTGAAGTCCTTAAATTTTAACTTAGTTGATAAATACCAATATTATTATATTAAATATTATTTATTGAATTCAAAACTGAGAAATCATAATTATATATAAATTTCTAGTAGTATTTATTATTTCGTTAATGAAAAAAGAAATTCATATTAGTTGAATATTAAATATATACAATAAATTAAAAATTGTTTGAAATCCACGCAAATACGTTGAGTTGGCCCACCACATTGAATTTGCAAATTTCTAAATGATATCATTCAACCAATTCTAGACATAATATAAGCACAACTTTTCACATCCAACCATCCAGAGTATTTTATCTTGCACCCCACACTTAAATTTATCACATCGTCAGTCAACGTAAAATTACAATTTTATCTTATTATAAAATCTTCAATTTTTTTACCACTCATTTTTCACTTCCTCTTTCGAAAATTTAAAGAATTCCCCGTAACTTTTGAATATTTTTAAATTTTTTAAATAAAAAAAATAAGTGCACTCGAATTTTTCATACTTTCGAAATAAACTTTTTCAAATTTTTGAGAGTTTAGAAATAGAAATTTTCCAAATTTAGAAACTTTTTAGATTTTTGAAATGTAATCCTTATTTCAAAAATTTAAAACTTCCGAAAATATTCAAAACTTTCAAATTTTTAAAATAAGGATTACATTTTGAAAGTTTCTAAATCTAGAAGCTTCAAAAGTTTCCAAATATAAAAAGTTTTGAAATTTTCAGATTGCTCGAAACTTTTAAAAATCTAGAAAAAAATTATTTCGAAAATTTGAAATTTTTTATTTTGATGGTATGAAAAATTCAAGTGGCACTTACTTTTTTATTTCAAAAATTTGGAAATATTCGAAAGTTATGGTGAATTTTTTAAAGTTTCGAATGAGGGTGAAAAATGAATGATAAAAAAATTAAAGGTTTTATAGAAGGTTAAAAGGGTAAAATTGTATTTTCACGTTGATTGAGGGAGTGACAGATTTAGGTGCATAGTAGAATACTCAACCGTCTATTCATTATTTCTCTTCAATATTTTCAATGGCCCAAGGTATAAAACTCTTGGTGCAAGTGTTTTTGTGAAAGCCACATATTTTACACAAGGTATAATTGAAGTAATTCAAAAAAATAATATGTATATAAAATATTTAAAACTACTTATGAATGAAATATTATTATTTTTTCATAATCTAAAATTTCATTAGTAAAAAAAGAGGGGAAAAAAAAGCTTGAGCCGATAAACCTAACCTATAAAAAAAAACGAAAAAATATATATTAAATGTCATGCAGACCCCTAGAGCAATTTTTATATATAATAGTAATATGGTTTTTTAGTATTTTTCTTGACCTTAGAGACTATTTTAGTAAAACCATTTTTTTTTTCCAAAATTCATTTAAAATAGGCATATATCATGCGCAATATTCTCGTTGAAATAATATTTTGCATGTGTTTGAAGACCATGAATCGTTTCATCCTCTGATATTGTGTCACTCCAAGAGCCTACAATATGCATATCGGGAAACGTAGTTACCTGATTATCTTCTCTCTGAATTTCATCAGCATTATTCACTATATTATTAGTTGTCTCAGACGAACTTCTATCGAATACCTCATTAATGACATTAGAAACCTCTTTATTAACAGTAGTTTTTAAAATCAAAATTGTCAATCATATCTTCTTTATGTAAGAGATCAACACTAATCAACACACCATCAACGAGAGTTTTTAACTAGATTCATCAAATCCTAAAAGAGGTTGCTATCCACACACAAATTAGGGAACACATTCATACTCGGAGCAAACAGCCTTCTCAACCATAGGATATTGAGCTGTAACATTTTTATTGCCTTCTACTTTATCAACAACTTCCTTATGAATTAGAACATATTTTCTAACTACACAATTTGCAACTTTTGACTTATCATGAAAAGATTTTTGCTTTGTGATTACAACATTCTACCCACTATGCTTGCATGTAGCATAAGTATGACCAATAAATTGATAATTTCTGCAAAAAAGAGGAAAATTTTCATATTCAATATTCACAAGAAAAGCAAAGCTTTCTCTACCAATGAGAAAGTAAAACTACTGAGAAAATATATCAATAAATCAAACTCAATAATAATGGAAATAACCTACTAAAATTGCAACAAAAACATAGCAAATTTGGTGTTCAACCATACGGAAACATAATTATTCTTCTTTGATTGCGTTACTATTAGTTGCACTTAGAGCCGTAAAGATGGACTAGCTCGTATGGGTCGGCTCGAAAAGTCTAAAAAAATATAGGTTTGGGCTATAAATTTCAAGCTCGAATTTTACTAGGACTTTATAGTTTGGCTCTAAAAAATCTGTAGCCGGTCGGACTTAGGGCTATCTGCATATTTGTACGAATACTTATATTTAAAAACAACAAATAATAAAATACGTAAAATGTTCACAATTTTTGTATCATATTGAAAAAAATGTTAATAAAAATGTTACAATATAAAAAAGTTATATAATTTTAAAAAAATTACAATACTTAATATTACAAAATTTAAATAAAATACTTAAAAATAATTACATTTTTTAGCCATATTAAAGAGGGATTTGTAATCCTATATGATAAAGCTCATAACTTGTTAGAGCTTATCCTTTAACGGATTGGATAGTTAGTTTTGACAACTTGCACTTTATATTGTGCAATTAGAAACTAAAAGAAAATATTATTCCAGTAGAACATGGTCAGGATCTTTATTTATTTATTTTTTATTTTACTTTTTGTTTTTTTTTAATGCAGTGTGGACCTCTTAGGATTGGTGCACCCAATATGATAAATACCTCAATACTTAATAACGTTAATTTAATAAATTAGTATTTTTTTTTTGTCGTACAATAAATAACTATTTTATAAATAAAAAAACTTCAAAATATCGATCCTTTCAATTTTTAATGTACTATTATTTATTTATTTTTCTAATTGTATATTTAATATTACATAGAGAATAGTGAGTACGTCAATAGTTGATCATAGTAATTTAGTATAAATATTTTTCTCTTTCTTTTATTTATATATTTTTTTCTTAATTTGAGTTAAATGATCAAATAAGTTATACACTGTAGCACAAAGAGTACAAATGAGACACTTAATACATAAGTGTAAGATGAAAACAATGTTTAAAATAATTTTAAAATATTTTTGACTTGGAAGCAAATCTAAATGTCGTTGTCACTAATGATTATATACATATGATAACTTAGATATATTGTAAAAAAAATTGAAAGATAAAAAATATTAGATTCATATCCCCTAATTTTTGTTTTTATTTTCCTTTAATAAATTTGTCTTTTAACTTTAAAAAAAAACCATTAATATAAGATAAAATAATATTTAAAGTAACTAAATCTGACGATCATAAGAAGCTATAGAAGAAGTCAATTTGAATTGTGTGTAGTAAATGCGAATATTGTTAGTAATTTATTGGATAGTTAAAATATTAAGACAACTTTTTATTTTTATTTTATATAAAAATATAGGATTAAAATTTGAATCATTTAATGTTGTTCGTACCATCTCAAGTTTATCCACGGCATGACTGCAAGTGTCCTACATTGCTAAGATATGAAGGCCTAAATCAAGTGAATAGTTTGCGCACTTTTTTCACGTGTGAATGCTCCATTTATTTATTGATAAGAAAAACTATCCTCTTTTAGCAACAATTGAATGAACCAATGCTCAAAAGTTTTGCTATAAATAGGTCTGACTTGGTAGGCATTGTATCACATGCCAATATCTTCTATCTAGTAATTAAATCTATAGTACCATTACTATTGGTATTGATTTGCCACCCTATTATTATTATTAAAAAATATATATAAATTATCATCTTATTCAAATGGCTCCTACAAAATTTGCAAAAATTCATACAATTAATGGTGAGGCATCAAATGAAGAACAAGACAACCTTAGTCAAGATATGAAGGATTTGATTTTTTCTCTTCCAAGAGAGAAAGGTTGGAGAACACCTTATTTGTATCTATTCCAAGGATTTTGGTGCCAACCAGCTGAAATCCAAGCAATAAGCACTTTTCAAAATCACTTCCAAGCTAAAGATAGTGATGTTTTTGTTGCAACTGTGCCAAAATCAGGTACAACTTGGCTAAAAGCACTTACCTTTGCAACTGTGAATCGCCAACACCATTTCATTTCATCCAAAAACCATCCTTTGCTTAGTTACAATCCTCATGATCTTGTTCCTTTCATTGAGTACACTGTTTATGGCAATCATGAAAATCTTCCTAATTTTTCAAATTTTCATGAGCCTAGACTTTTTGGTACACATGTTCCTTTTGATTCATTGTCCAATTCAATCAAAGATTTTTCCAATTGCAAAATTGTTTATATTTGTAGGAACCCTTTTGACACTTTTATATCTTCTTGGGTTTTTTGCAACAAAATCAAGCAAGATTCTTTGCCTACATTGGGTTTAGATGAAGCTTTTGAAATGTTTTGTAATGGGAAAATTGGGTATGGCCCATTTTGGAATCACATGTTGGGTTATTGGAAAGAGAGTCAAGAGAGACCAAAAAGGGTTCTTTTTTTGAAGTATGAGGATTTGAAAGATGATGTTAATTTTGAATTGAAAAAATTGGCTAAGTTCTTGAATTGTCCTTTTACATTGGAGGAAGAAAGTGAGGGTGTGATTGAAAATATAATAAAGTTGTGCAGCTTTGAGAAAATGAAGGAGTTCGAGATAAATAAGATTGGAAAATTTGGAAGGAACTTTGAGAACAAGTACTTGTTTAGGAAAGGTGAAATTGGTGATTGGACTAATTACCTTTCACCTTCAATGGTTGAGAATTTATCTAAAGTCATCGAAGAAAAGTTAAGTGAATGTGGTCTTAAATTTAAAGCAAAAAATTAATTACTTTCTTTGATTTTATTCATACGAGATAAATGAGTTAAAAATTAATATTTAAAAGTTGATATATAAAAATACATTGACTTTTATACATCAACTTTTGAAGATTTATTTTTATTTTATTTGTCTTTTAAAAAAAAATTGGAGATAGTAATACATTGTGTTAGGGATAACTCAAAGTTGTTGTATAGTGGTGAGCCACACACTATACTATATATGTTGCTTTTAGCTATAAATGTTGTTGCAAAACGTGGTAATGATATGTACTTTTCACAATAAAAGGGTCTCAGATGTTGTTCCCTACAACTCTAGGACCACATGTAAAGGTTAATTGATATAAACCTTATTTTGTTTATTTTCAACAAGAATCAGTTGTGTCGATGTGAACTTTCTCAAGATATCAATTACTGTTTGTGTTCTTAAATATAAGTAATAAAAAGGTTGTCATTAAATATAAATTCTATTTTAAATTACTAATTAATACCACTAACTATTTTAGAATATGAAAAGTTAAAATTAATATATATTAATACAAATGATATTTTAATTACATTTATATATAAAATAAACACATTAATTACATTATTTTTTATAAAAAAAAAAGAGTCAAATATACACTAAGTGTTTATATTTTGGGATAGAGGAAGTACTACCTCCCTCACTAAATATATGATGTCATTTAGTAAATTATGAGAATTAAAAAATTAAAAAAGTCAATAATTATATTAAATTTGTTGACATGCAATCGATATTGTTTAATAAAATTATATTTTAAGAGCGATAATTATTTTATGTTCTTATCTTATTTATTATTGGTTGTAGAAAAATAATATAAAATAAGTAGGAATTTATTGGTAAATAACTGAAGGATGCTACAGTTGGCGGACTAACCCTAATCTTGTAACCATCTCAATCATAAAGATAAACATTAATATATATATTTTTGAAGAGTGTCATTGACGGTCTTTCAAATTTTGAGTGATTTTTATTTGGAAGTTCGGGCATGTGGGAGAAACAATAGATCAAAGGCTCTGGAGATTTTCACATCACATCTTAACACAAAATTTCAAGACATTAGGTATATGGATCATCACTCTTATATATCTAAGATTTAAATCATTCTTAATCAATATAAAAATTAACAACTTACATTTGAACCTAACAATTGTTAAACACGAATCTAAGGTAAATCACTATCCATAGAATTCGCTCATATATATACTCACACGTTAACTTTCACCCAAATTAGTGCATAGATATCGCACTATGATCAATAAAGTCGTCCTTGAGATTTTGGGTGAACAAGAACAAAAAAGAAAAGTTCGCCAAGAATTGCACGGATCATTATATCAGTGAGCTGGTCGACACGTTTAATGTAGGGAACCTTTATCATGTCAGTGTTAAGGCTATATCCATATCCATGATGTAGTTTATCTCTTTGCTACTTTATTTTGGCAATCATAATCTTTATGCATTCTTATCCTTGTCATTTTTTCTATGTTATTTAAATTGTATTTGTTAGTATGACTTGAATTAGAAATCGGAATTTTCTATTTCCCCACATTTGACAAATAAAATGATTGTATCTAATTGTAATTGGTATGTTTGAATTAGGTAAAGTTAGAAGTTGGGAGAGAAATTATCAAACTTCTCTACTTTGATTGAAGAGAAGGTGAATACTACGGTGGATCACTTTATAAAAAAGTGAGTTCGTCAATTTATACTTTTGAGAAATTTCGTTGATTGTCCCTAGAGTTTTAAATGAATTTTAAACACTAATCCACGAGGGACCACTTACTAAGGTGGTCTGATCCACCTTAGAATTTGTCGAGAAGAGAAATAGCAAATATATATTAGTAAAAAAGAAACATAAGTTCGTTTTCACCAGAGAATATGTTCAATTTTTGTTAATTTACTTATTAAAGAGATAAGATACTTTTGAAATGAACAATTGTCTGAATTAGGTAAATTCAGAAGTTAGGAGATAAATTATCAAACTTCTCTACTTTGATTGAAGAGATGGCGAATACTACGGTGGACCACTTTATAAAAAAGAGAGATTCGTTAATTTATACTTCTGAGAAATTTCATTGATCGTCCCTAGAGTTTTAAATGAATTTTAAACACTAATCCACGAGGGACCACTTACTAAGGTGGTCTGATCCACCTTAGAATTTGTCGAGAAGAGAAATAGCAAATATATATTAATAAAAAAGAAACATAGGTTCGTTTTCACCAGAGAATATTTTCAATTTTCGTGTTTTTAAATTTTTGTTAATTTACTTATTAAAGAGATAAGATACTTTTGAAATGCACAATTGTCTGTTTTTTTTTTTAAATAATAAAAATTGTTAAATATTATTTGAATAAATGTCTCTTCATTAACTAGCATTTCATAATCTCGGTGTAATAATAATTCACTTCAAGAATCTTTTATTTAAAATAAAACACATTTTAAAATTGACTATAAAAAATATTTTCACAAACTAAATTAAATGCTCGTGTTATGGTGTGAATGAAGAAAAAAAAGGTAAAAGTAATCAATCATTTTTTGCTTTTTCATTACACATGTTTTCTTCTACCACTAGTTTTTAAAAATGGAATGCACGTTGGTGGTTCACCCATTAATTTTGGGTGAGTCTTTGGACGAATTGCAAAATATTTTTTGGGTGTTTCTTCTTTTACTATTTAGTGCTCTTAAATATATAAAAATATATTTTTTAACTGATTAATTCAAACATATAAAATACATCTTTGAATTAGTCAATAAAAATAAAATTTGAAGATTTTTTAAGTCTAGTAGTCAATAAAAATAAAATTTGAAGATTTTTCAGAAGACTTAGAATAGAAAAAACATCTTTCACATTTTTTATTGTATATTTTACACAACACAAAGCTTTGGTTGTACAAAATAGAGTTTGCATGTTTTTGGACAACAACAATACAAATCAAAGTATGTGATGTTTAGAAATAAAACCTTTTGTTAAATAAAACAAACAATTAAAAATTATTTTACGAATAACTCATTATTTTAGTTCTCGAAAGAGTAATGCATAATAACCTTCAAAAAAGGAAATATTAAAAAATAAACTCTACAAATATGTTTTATGTCACATCGATCGCTACTGTCAACATGTTAAACAAACTTACTTGGCAGTTGGTACCTTAAATGCCACACATGCACCACATCACCAATTAGGGTCACATTATCTCTCCTTTCTCCCTTTCCATTGCTTATTTTGGAATCTAGTTAACGTTTTGCATCTTTTACCTTAACTTATTCTTAGATGTATATATGACTTGAGTTAAACGATAATGACATGTTAAATTAAAAACCCAAACTTGACCCTTTTCTCATGTGGCAATACAAGCATTTGGCAGGACACAATAATTTGGGTATTTCTTCTCCTACCTCTGAAGTTTTCAAATACACAAAAATATATGTCTAGATTGATCACAACAGACGTATAAAATACAACTTTCAATCTGGACAAAACTTATGAGCTTTTAAGAAGAGTTGTGAGTGAGAAAAATAGTTTTCGAACAATTTTGCTCATTGTGATAGATAAAGCAGTCCAAGTTTGGGTCCCATCAGACAACAACAAGAAGAAAAATGATTTAAGACAAAAACATGAAAATAAATTATTTAAATATCTCAAAAACTTACTTCTAGTAGTCCTTTTAGTTCCTAATGTCAACTGAGTCATTTCTCAATGAATTAAAATTTTGAAAATTAGTTGGTCTGAATTTAGATTCATGCTTGGTGGCTTAATCTTCTTGGCTTAGTGATGTTCTATATATTATTTTGGCAATTGGATAATTGATGCTTGCAACATAATATTTATTGAATTTATTAGTCAAAATCATACCTTTATGAATAAGATTACCACATAACTCATTAAACTTCACAATTGATCGGTTTTCGTTATTTGTTATTAGATTTGATTTGATATAAACCAAAAATGATGATAAACATTTTATCTAAACATGATATGAACTGAATATCATTTGTACACTTTAAATAAATAAAAAATCAATTATCCAGTTGGCAATGTACATGCCTATATCTAATCATACATAATATGCAGTCATGATGGACTAAATAATGTTTACAATTCATAGGTACATTGACGGCTGAAAAAATTTATATTTCTTCACTCATCAACGGAATTTCGAACTTCAGGGATCTGAACAAATGGCAGTGAAAACGTATTATTTTCTTCCGTGAAAGGAAGTAACTTTCCTAAATATAAGCTTTTAATGATCCAGCTAGAAGGCTGCAAAAAAAAAATCAATGGACTTCAGAAATAAACACACAATCACGTATAGAGAAGAATCATAATATCTGTTGATACACACGAATACTGGAATTCTGGAAACTATCAAGAGAAGAGAACTAATTTTATTGAAGTGAAAGTAACTTTTGCCCCTGACTATACTTGCAAGTTGGTTCCATAAATTTTTTGTAGATACCTTAAATATACACATAAAAATCAGGTTGAGGTATTGTAGTTGCACTTGGTAGTGGTTTAATGGTTGAGGGGAAAGAAAAAAGAGATTTGTTATTATAGTACGAAGGAACTAACATACAACTAGCTCCGAATATACTATGTTGTTGCTTTTGTATTTTTAGAATTTAAATAAAAGTAAAAAATGATTAAAAGCAAAATTCAATCCAACAATTGTATTGTCTTTATTGTTTTTTGTAAAATGATATGTCGTAATATTTAGCTTTTTCCAATAAAAAAATTATAGAAGTGAGCTTTTGGGAATTGCTTGAAAGTTTCTACCATTTGAGCAAAATATTAATGCGATGTTTAAATCTATTTGATACTAGGTATGCAACCCAAAATAGTTTCCTTAGAGTTTCTTCGGATATGCTCTAAAATTTAAAATATGAAAGCACTGCTTACCACAATAGGAATATCCAGCTCCAAAGCACAGGACTTCAGGTGACGTGATATCGAAGCCTTCTCTTCAACTACAATGGCTCCCACCAAACTCCTTTCTTCATCGATGCTCCGAACTAACCATTGAAGAGTTTTGAACGCCCGTCCATCTCCAGATTCTCTATGATTATAAATTAATCATAGAAAATAACTCAAGATACTCTGATATAATATAAAAGATATTATAAGATATTTTCTAATATTCTAACAAAAACAAAGGATGAAAAAAATATCTTACCTTGATGATACATGCGAATTTAGTGCAGAAACTGTGCTTCCCGTGAAGCATAATGCCTACTCTATCAAAAATATGATTTTGGATTCTGTGATGAACTGCCATTCCAATTCTTGTCCACTTCATGTCATTTCGATTTGGAAGAATCATGTATCTAAGATAAAGAAACCAGAATCATGAAACAAATGAAAGGGGATTTGAAGATCTGCTTGATGACAAGTATCACTAAAATATGATGAAAAGATGTTATACTTCCATATAGATTGAAGAAACAAGGTAACAGAAAATATATGCATTAACAAAAACCAATCCTTTGCATCAGCTAAGCCATTGTAAAATAACATTAGACGAGGTTTGATTAGAAACAAAGTAGTATACACTATTAACTTAAACAACAAAATGAGAATGATTGCAAAGAAGTCAAACTTCGAAAGTGTATATTTAGAGACTCGCTAATTGTATATGCACACATAACAAGTTAATGCAATTTCAACCAATGAATGTCCAACAGGTGTGGTCAAAGACAATCTATTACAGACAAAGGAAAATAAAACAATGGGAGAGAAGATAAGTTATCGCTTTGAACAAGAAAAAAAAAAGCCAAATGAGAACAATGAAGGAGGCTCGGAAATGGAAGTTCCCCATCAAGAGAGGTCATCTGTGATCCATGGATATGTTTATAAGTCTATAACTGTATACACTTTTTAATTTGGACCCCTTAAAATAAACAATTTCCTCTCCAAGCTCTTTGGATTTCTCACATTTTCTATCATTTTCTCATAACCTCTATGTGTAATAAATACCATTGGCTAGGAATATCAAAATAATTTCAAATTATGATCCAAATTGTAAAAATACTATTTTGGATTAATCTTTGTTTCACAATGAACTATGATTCTACATTGAAAAAGCACGGTACACAAGTTGTAAGAAAGAAAATGTCAATTTATTGAGAAGCGAGAACACAACTTACTTTTCAGGTGGCAAAATAGTTCCAGTTGCAAGACAATCAGTTAGCCAGTCAACTTTTAGTATTGAGGCTCCAACAGCACAGCCATACAAGAATTTGATTGTTTTGAGCTGAAGAAAAGAACAGATACCATTATATTTGAGACGTTAAATTGTTTCTGAGACGTTGAATTTATGCAAGATGATTAAGTGATAAATTGTTCAAATTAATTAATATACTTTAGTACAGCTAGTGTTTACTGCTTAGATTGATTGCAACAAAGTATGTACTTTAGGTATCTAACAACCAGGTTTTCATTCATGAAAAGCATCCAATCGCTAAAGTTATAAGCACTGTTCTTCGTCCTACTTTAACACTTGACAGCAATAAGCCTTTGGGTCAAATGTTTCTTTGAAATTTATTCAAAACTGAGCTTCACCACCAATGATAAGACATAGAGACTACTGAGACTAATCAAAGACAAAATGAAAGTTGAACTAATAAGTAATAACCACAGCATATGCTTCTTCAAAACACCAGTTGACAGATGTATCACATATTAACTATGGCACTACCTACAAAGTGATTTGAGGATCTTATTCGCAAGTTTGGAATAATAGATATCTACTCACTAGTCTGAGAGGGAGTGTTGGGTTTGGAATAATAGATATCTACTCACTAGTATGAGAGGGAGTGTTGGGTGTTACTGTAAATAGTATATTATTGTCGGGAGAATATTTCTATACAGATTTACTACTTCATTCTCCTTCACTGAGACATTTTTCTCAACTATACTCCTAAAATAGCATAAGCCTGTAATGTGTAAACTATGTACAAATCATCAAGTAAACATAAAATGAGTAGTTCTTTCAAATTTTTAGTATTTAATTGGGGACATTTATGATAAAAAATACATACTACTCTGGTCTTTAATATAAGCAAAAGTATGTTTAAAGAAAGTTGATGTATCTGGTTCAAAATTTAGGTTAGATACTTCCATTTTCTTTGATCTACTTTTGCTTATGTTTGAGACCAGAGGGAGTATTACGTAAGATAGGAGTAAACTATAAACAAGTAACTACTTGTTAATTTACTGTAAAATTTCCAATATTGCGAGACACGCTGTTTGATGTTTTGATTGATTGTAAATATCCATGTTTGTTCGTTGATACAATGAAGCTTTTCTAATTATTTCAGTTGATATTTTCAGAGATATAAAACCAATCTTATGCCATCACCTAATAATTTAGGATAGTTGTTCCCTTGTACAGTACCAAAGCTTCTACTAAAAGTGGTCTAGGGTTGGATCCTTGTCTAAATTAATAAAGAAAAAGTCAAATTTCAGCACAACATAGAAGAGTCCTATGCAGTATTCTACTTCGAATCCAGAGGACTCTTGCATAATAAAATGTTTAGGATTTAAAGCAATTTGTATCTTCACCGTTCAATATATTTCTTCCTCTCATTGCAAAACTGCAACTTCACGGTGAAGACAGAAGTGAAGGGTTTTAGTAACTAGAAAAGAAACCTATCTAATTGTTGTGAATCCTTTCTTTGGGTTTGTTTTCAGTAAACTTTAGTTTTCAACTTGCACAACCATTACGCAACTGTGTCAATTTGGAGATTGTATTTCACAAAAAAAAAAAAACTGGAGATTGTATCTTCTTACATAATGCAATGCAACTTCCATCTCCATCTTAATTGTCATCTCAACAGCATTAGAAGTTAGGGCTATACATGGGTCTGTTTGGGCCGGGTTTGGTCAAAATCAGTACCCAAACCGTGTAGGGGATCCCTGTTTGGGTCTGAAAAATAAAAAGTCATTTACAACATTAGGTCGGTTTGGCTCAAACCACTTATTTTCGGTATGGGTTGGGTTTGGTCCTGGTAAACCCAAATTTTTTTTATTTTTAAATCTTTTTTCAAATCACATTCTTAGCAAAAAAAAAAAAAAACTACCTTACCATATTTTTTCCAAATACATAATATAACCTATTTTCACTATTGTTTTAGGCTTTTAGCATTAAATATATACACATACAATAATTATTAAAGTTATAAATTTCATCATAAAATACTTGCACGCATGAAAATAACCAAAGTAGTAGGGGCCTAAAATAACATAAAATATTTGTGAACATCAAAATAATCAAAGTGCAAGATCCTAAATTAACCAAAAAATAGTCGATTCATCATGGGTCAAACCTTTTAAAATCTAAGATTTAAAAAAAAAGTAAAAATTACAACAACAAAAAAATTGGAGAAACTAGGTCGATCGGTTTTACCCGTGCCGGTTCCAATTTTACCTAGTACCCAATTTAAGTGACTGGTTTCTTTGGTTTGAAAATCAAATTCACTCAACCACCCAACCCAAACCATTTTTCTGGGTCGATACAGGTTGATTTTACCGGTTTAGTTGGTTTTACCCAACAACATTCCTATTAGAAGTTACTTATTAATTGTATACCAATGACACAGGGAGAAAAACAATGTTACCAAGCGAGAAAAACATATACTTTGTTAATCATCAACTATTTTGAAAATTGAATTTAGGGAATTATGCAGACCATACCTGTTGAGAATTGCAATTTAATTGCTTATATGAATCCCCAACGACAAAAAGTCAGATGCAATGAATCAATAAAAATAAAGAGAGAAGAAAAGAAAAAGCAAAGAGATAGACAGAAAAACAATTATCAGAGCTTTACGCATAAGTTTTAAGAAAAAGTACAAAAGGGTATATTGATCATGACAACATACCTTTCTGTTACATAGAATAATGGGAAGTTGCAAGCAAGATAGGGTTGAACTTCTTTTGCTCTT
>NC_021164.2:1700328-1723812 GCF_000331145.2 Cicer arietinum
TCTGATGTAGTAATTGGAATATCTTTCCCATCTAGTATAGCCATGATTTTCTCATCTCTACATTCCAATGTTGTATTCTTATCTGAGATCCTTTGACAATTGTTCACCTCAAAGTCAGAGACTAACAGGGTAAAATACTCGGTATCATTGTCTTTGTCAATAAGACTTTTGTAATTGTCATGTTCTGAAGCAATGCTACATGGAACAACTGAACAAAGAGGATCAATCAGCGATAGACTAGAACATCTGACCATATCTTGAGAATGCAATACACCCTCATCGGGTTTATTGTGAGAACCTTCACAAGGCATACTTAGCTGAGAACTAATGGTACGTTTGGGGTCATGTTTCAACACACATGAGCTCTCATCTGGAACAATATCTACAGATTCTGTAAGAAAGCTTGTCTCGTTGACACGCTTGGGGTCATGTTTCAGCATATGTGAGTTGTCATCTGGAACAATATCTGCAGACTCTGTAAGAAAGCTTGTCTCTCTGACACACTTGGGATCATGTTCTAGCACACGAGAGTTGTCATCTGGAACAATATCTGCAGATTCTGTAAGAAAGCTTGTCTCTCTGACAAGACACTTTGGCATCCATTTTGCATTGTTCTTGTTCAATGAAGATGAATCTAATTCCTTCCAAGAGGGAGACATAAATTAAAACCAACAATAGTATGAGCAGAGTATGAAGATGCTGAAATCCATGATATAGAATATACAAATGCAAGACACAGATAAATAGTCTGAAAAAGGAATGCAAATTTAAATTGAAAATTGAACACAATCCAGTGATTGAAATGTAGGGATAGTGTGCAGGAATCAAAAAAGGACTTGTTGGCCAGGCTTTTGGGAAAAAAAAAAGTTAATTTGATGGATATTTTAAAATGAGCAGAATGGAATGGAAGAGAATGGAGTGGAGTTGAAAGGAGCAGAGCGGAATGGAACAGAATATCCATTCCATTGTTTGGTTATTTGATGATGGAATGAATATAAAAGGTAGGATTCCATCTCATACACCCCAAATTGGTGGGGAAGAAAATGATGGAATGGATTCCACCATGTCCCACTCCATTCCACTCATTATTTTTAAATCCAAAATTAGTATCTCTAATATTCCACCAACACAGACGAAAATCATTAACAGCTTGAAAAACAGCTTGATTGTATATGAAAAATGGTATACGAAAAGATAATGACAAAATTAGTATGACTAAGAGAAGCAAAAGATGAGGAAAAGAGAAGAAAACACCAACCTTACATGTCCAACCCCCTAACCAGCGGCTTCTAAATCTTTCTGGAGCTGGGTAAGTTGCCCAGTTCTCATTTTTCTCATTTCCTGAATAATTTAACATCAGAAATTACATAAGCATTAACAACTAAGGACAAGAAGACATAACAAAGCTGGGAGAGTTCTTAAAACTCACCGAAATTTTCAGGAGTGTCAAAAAGTGAAGAGTTAGCACCATTTTGTGGCTTGATTGAAGTAAGATCAGCCATTTCCAAACCATCTGTCTGGAAAGTGGAAAGTAATGTAGCATAAATTACTTTAAGGCCAAAAAAGAAAGAAAAATCCAGTAACATTGGTGAGATGCTCAATGCTGATCAGAAAGAACTCATTAAGATAGACAAATAAAAAGAACGAGAATACTTGAAGTGCTATCTCAGTAGTAAGAGCTTAGCCTTGTAACCTCAAGGTACCGAGTTCAAATCCCACACAAGGGCAGTTGTAAAATGGTCATTAGTGTCACTTTAATTAATAAAAAATTTCCCTTCCCCAATTTAAAAAAAAAAATCACTTGCAAAGCCTATCATGAAGAAATACAAGTATAAAAACCATTCATATATCTTCACCTAAAAGAATCAAAGTCTTACACTGCACATTAGTCTTGGTTTATAACTAGCTAAACACACAGATGTTTCTCTAAACAGGTGGAACAGAAAAAGACAAGGTGAAGGAAGTAGCTTACCTTTTTGAGGGCTAAATCATTGGTAATACTCTCTTTGTATTGATGAGTTGTAGGAAGATCATTCACAAAAAGTTTTGGAGTGTCTGCACCCAAATCATGTGTCACCCTCTCACCATACAAAGAATGTGGAGGTGACTCTGAATTTGGCAAGCTGAGAAATAAGCTCTTTATCATTATGTTTATTATTGCCTCCAATATAACTTTCATCACGGGGCACACCTTTTGCATGAAATATAGCTGAATTGGAAAGATGTCCTTTAAAGGAAAACCCAATAGGTAAGCCTATATCTTCATAGGCATCTTCCATAAGGAAATCATTTAAATCAGAAAGAGAATCACTACAGTCAGATTCCACGGATGATGAAAGAAAGACATCTTCTAACCCCTCAAGACGTGCCTGCTTCACACGAAGTGCAATTTCAAGTACAGCTTCTGTACTCAATGTTTCTGATACTGACTCCATCTTTACTAAATCATGTATGACCAGTGCCTCAGATGCTGCAATAGAAAGTTCAACTGCATCACTGATATCATCACTTTTGAAACATTTGACCTTGGGTTTTTCTTTCTGTTGTCTCACAGAACCAATTGTATCCATGGGAGATTTTAAAGAATCTTTTTTCGTTGTTTCAGAAACGAATGCAGCCAACACATCTTGTTCACAAGCATGATCGCCCATCATGGAATGCATGTTCTCTCTAAAATCAACGGAAGTTTGATCAGGTTGCAATGAAAAAGCTTTACTGGGAGCAACTGCATGAGATTGATTCCAATCTTGAGTTGGGCAAAAGATTGAATCGACATCTGAAGAAAGATGCAGACTAAACTGAAACACCTGTTTCAGTGAAATATAAATAGATCAAGCAAATCCTTGGTCATAAAACTGTATCAATGTACAAGTTAAATGCTAGTATAGTTCATTGGGCAAAGAAACACCTAAATGTAGAAAGTAATTTTCTAAATGTAGTTAATGCACAAAGTAATTTTCTAAATGCTGTATCAATGCACAAAGTAATTTTCTAAATGTAGTT
Source organism: Cicer arietinum (assembly GCF_000331145.2). NCBI lineage: Eukaryota > Viridiplantae > Streptophyta > Magnoliopsida > Fabales > Fabaceae > Cicer > Cicer arietinum. Next base: position 1,703,332 of record NC_021164.2, read on the forward strand.
AATGCAAGTTTCTTCATAGTTTCAAGTTCATACCCATTACAAGTGATCAGTCCATAGACAACAATTTTTCAGGTAATCACTTAGCTTCTGGAAAATATTTTAAAATTAAAATAACTTGTTTCAGTAAATAATACTATTGGAGGATAAACAGATTTGAAAAAAAGTAGAAGTTAAACTGCAGTAAATAAATTGTGCTAACCAATTAAAAATAATTTCAAGGCTTCATTATTTAGTGAATAATCTTATGTAACTGGTTCAAGTATTGACATCACAAGGTTACACTTAAACTTTTTATATGTTTGAAAACTTAATATCAGTATTTAAATCCGATAAGTTGAAAGAAAATTATAACAGAAGAAAGAAAAATATATAAAACATACATTTCCAGGAGATGGAGCAACACTAAGAGATGAACTATCGCTTCCAGATAAGAATAAATGGAAACTCCTGTATCCACCTTCTTCCCTTGATAATACATTAAAGACTTTGACATCAATACCATTTTTGGAAGAAATTGCCAAATGCTTGATCATTTCAAAGAAGAGAAGGTATCAGCAAAAAATGTGACTAATATAACAATTCCAGGGGACTATCAGAATTGAACGATAAACTAAAATGTAACGGGTATAAATCGAATAGAATTAAATACAAACATGCCATGATTTTAAATATTAAGTGGAAAAAAAGCTGTACTGTACTATTTGCAATCCATTAGCATGACTGAACCGGTACTATATCCATTTAAAGACATATTACATTTACTAAAGAATAATTTAGAATTTAAAAATATGAAATCAATCATCAACACTCATACTCTAAACAAAAACAAGCTTTAAAATAAAAACATTTCAAAGCAACATGTTAACACAGAAGAAAACAGGACAGTAACTTTAGAATCAAGCAAGACTTGGAAACAGGCTACAGGTTCAATCCTCCACCATACAACACTGTTCCATTTCCTTCTTCAGCATAGCCAAACAAATTAAAATACTAATGAAGTAAACTTGAAAAGAGAAATTCCAACCTTTTCTGCTTGGTTGGAAGGAGCTTGAGATTCCTTTACATATTCATCAAACCCATCTGTTCTAAGATTCTGAAGCCAACTTGGTACCCAAGCTACATCCTGCAACAATATGTCCATGTGTCACATAGCTTTTCAAACTGAAGATTTAAAAATCTAAACCGAAGAAACAGTCTTTGATACAACATCATTAAAAATAAACTAAATTGGTGATTCATAATGAAGAATGAAATATTAAAAGAATCTTACAATAATTATATTTTTTGAACAATAGCTTCTAGTATAAGTCAAAATTAGCTTCTGCATCTCCAAAGTAACTTAAGAAGCTCTCTCACTCAACTTGCCGGAAACATCTTCAAACTTATAATAACTTTTCCACAGGTGAAGAATCGTAAACTTATTTTAAATTATAAATATCTGTAACCTAGATAAAAACTAATTAAAACCAAATCTAAGTCTTTTTACCCTCTCACTTTCACAGCTTCAAAATTAGGTTCCAATCAGCAAAATTGCAAGAAACTGCTGCCAAATGTGGCCTATACACCAATATTGTAGGTTTTGGAATGATTCCATATTGCAATCGAAATTCAATAGTATAATTTTTAATACTTAAACAGTTGAGCTAACATTTCATACAAAACAAAAAACCGTGAAATGAAATAGAATAGAAAAACCACTAAAAATCTAAAAAATATAATCTCTCCGTCTAGATCCTAAATCACATTGAAACTCGTAATAATTCAGAAACTTAACCTCGGAGAAACTTAACCTATATAAATAAATTAAATATATAATCTATCAGTGAAGATAAAAGAATAAAGATTGAAGGGAAAAAATAGAAGAAACTTAACCTCGGAGAAACTAGGAGGACGAAGGGTTTGTCTCACCATACCGAATTGTTGGAACATAAATAAATGTGTTGAAGTCTCACATTGAAAAGAAATATTTTTTTGTAAATTTAAGTGGAAAGAAACTTATTTTAAAATTTAAATCAAATAATTTTTTTTTTGAAATCTCACTTTGAAAAACTATCATATTAGTTTCAACTCTACACATACTAAAGTCTCACATTGTTTAGAAAATATATGTGACTTTGCTTCCATCAATGAGTTTCAAGCTATTGTGAAAAGTACACCAAAGTTGGATGTTTTTCCCAACTTTCTCTTTTCTCTCTTTTATATTCTGCTCGTCTAATTTTCGAGTCATTTCTCCCATTTATTTATGTCCCTTCGACTTTTAGAGTGGTTGTTATGCTGCAGTCCCTTTGGTTTTTATAGCGGTTGTTATGCCGCAGTCCCTTTGGTTTTTAGAGCGGTTGTTATGTCGCAGTCCCTTCGGTTTTTAGAGCGGTTGTTATGTCGTAGTCCCTTCGGATTTTTGAGTGGTTGTTGTGTCGTAGTCCATTCGGTTTTTAGAGCGGTTGTTACGTCGTTGTCCTTTTATTTTTAGAGCGGTTGTTATGCCGTAGTCCCTTTGTTTTAGAGCGGTTATTATGTCGTATTCCATTCGTTTTTTGTCTTTTTGAGCGGTTATTATGCCGTAGTTATGAATTGTCATAGTTCCAGCAATACTGCGAGATATGTTTGAGATACTCTGAATAAGTTAGTTGTGACTGCTACCCAAAGTGAAACGCTTTACATGTTAAGGATCTTTGTAACTGAAATTGAAAATCAATTTAGAATGAGTTTTATAAATTGTCTGGAATTATACATGGAACAACTGCACCATAATTACTTAAAGTGAATGGTAAAGTTGAAAGAAAAAAAGGAATAGAATTCTTATTGAACTAGTTGTTGCTAGTATGTTTAACTCTAGTGTTTCACCTCATTGATGTACAAAAAATATATTGTTTATTTGCTATGTTTTGAATAGAGTTCTTAAATCTAAAAACAAAACATCTCCTTATGAGATAGTGAAGAAAAGACAACCGAACTTGTCATACTTTCAAACAAGGGGCAGTCTGGCTTATGTCAGAATCCCCGATCTTGAGCGAGTTAAACTCGCCAGTAGAGCCTATGAATGAGAATTCATTGAGTATGCGGTAAAGAACAAAGCGTATAGGTTTTATGACCTAAATGCAAAAGTGATCATAAAGTCAAATGAAGTTGACTTCTATGAAAATAAATCCCCTTTTAAATCGAGAAATAGTGGGGGCAGCGAACCTAATCAAGTTCCTGTGACAAGAAGCATTGAAAGCAACAAACAAGACGAAACATAAACTCAAAGGAGTAAGAGAATAAGAGTTGCTATAGATTATGGACCAGAATATATGGCTTATAATTTAGAAGAGGATCCTACAAATCTTAAAGAAGCTATGTCATCATTGGATGCAGATCTATGGCAAGAAGCTATAAACGATGAAATGGATTCTCTAGAGTCTAACCGAACCTGACATTTAGTAGACTTTCCTCCTGATTGCAAACCAATAGGTTGTTGACTTATGTCAGAATCCCGATCCCGAGCGAGTTAAACTCGCCAGTAGAGCCTATGAATGAGAATTCATTGAGTATGCGGTAAAGAACAAAGCGTATAGGTTTTATGACCTAAATGCAAAAGTGATCATAAAGTCAAATGAAGTTGACTTCTATGAAAATAAATCCCCTTTTAAATTGAGAAATAGTGGGGGCAGCGAACCTAATCAAGTTCTTGTGACAAGAAGCATTGAAAGCAACAAACAAGACGAAACATAAACTCGAAGGAGTAAGAGTTGCTATAGATTATGGACTAGAATATATGGCTTATAATTTAGAAAAGGATCCTACAAATCTTAAAGAAGCTATGTCATCATTGGATGCAGATCTATGGCAAGAAGCTATAAACGATGAAATGGATTCTCTAGAGTCTAACCGAACCTGACATTTAGTAGACTTTCCTCCTGATTGCAAACCAATAGGTTGTAAATGGATTTTGGAAAAAAAACTAAAATCCGATGGATCTGTTGATAAATACAAGGCACACCTTGTAGCCAAAGGTTTTAGACAAAGAGAAAATACAGATTTATTCGACACTTTTCCACTAATCACTAGAATAACATCCATTTGAATACTTATATCACTAACAACTATTCTTAACCTGGTGATACACCAAATGGATGTTAAAACAACCTTTTTTAAAAGGTGATTCAAAAGAAGAAATCTATTATGGAACAACCTGAAGGTTTTGCAATTCAAGGAAAAGAATACAAGGTCTGTATGTTAGATAAATCTTTGTATGGTCTTAAATAAGCTCCTAAGAAATGGCATGAAAAATTTGATAACTTTATTATATCGAATGAGTTTAAAGTGAATGAAAGTGATAAATGTATTTACTATAAATTTGAAAATGGCATTTGCACTATCATATCTCTCCATGTAGATGCCTTACTCATATTTGATTCAAACATTCATTCTATAAATATTGTGAAATCATTGTTGAGTAACAACTTTGATATGAAAGATCTTAGAGAAGCAAATGTAATCCTCGAAATCAAGATTATTAGGTCAGAAAATGGAATTTCTTTGGATCAGTCTCACTATTTTGAAACAATCCTAAAGAAATATAAATACTTTGACTGTAAACCTGCTTTCACACCATATGATCTAAGTGTGAAACTTTTCAATTACATTGGTGAAGGTGTTAGACAAACTGAATATGCGAGCATCATTGGCAACCTCGTGTATGTCACTGATTGTACTAGACCCGACATTGCCTATGTCGTGGGACTATTGTGTAGGTTTACTAGTAGACCTAGTATGGAGCATTGGCACGCTATGGAAAGAGTCATGAGACACCTGAAAAAGGACCATGAGTCTCGGATTACATTATCAAAGATTTCTTACAGTCCTTGAAGGATACAATGTTGCTGATTGGAACGTCTTATCAGATGACTCCAAAGCAATCGATAACTATATTTTAATATAGTGAGTGGTGTTGTATCTTGGAAATCGAAGAACAGACGATATTGGCTCAGTCCACTATGGAGTCTGAAATGATAGCACTAGCTACTACTAGTGAAGAAGCGAGCTGGTTGAGATGCTTGCTAGTTGAGATCCCTATATGGGAAAAACCTATGACAGATGTGTTGATCCACTGCAATAGTACCGCGGTTATTGCGAAGATTGAGAATCGTTATTACAAAGATAAGAGACGACAAATTCGTCGTAAACACAACGCTGTTAGAAAGTTATTTTCTAAATGAGTTGTTATAGTGGATCATGTATGCACCAATGAGAATTTAGCAAAACCTTTGACGAAACGATTAGATACAGAGAAAGTCATAAATACATCCAAAAGGATGAGACTAATGCATATAGAGTCACTCATGATGGTAACCCGACCTAAAAGACTGGAGATCCCAAGAATTAGGTTCAATGGGTAATAACAAGTCGTGAAGTGATATGAGATGAACATGTTATTATAAATTAGATAAGCATGATTCTTGAATCGATGATAGGATGAGGTAATAGAAACTCTTAATGAGATTTATACTCTATGTGGAGGGAGTACCTAGCTACAGGAGTACTCTTGATAGACTCACCTATATGAATGTGGAACTGGGCCCGCTTCCTATAGAATTTCGAGGCAGAATTCCTAGAGCGTTCACTATACTGGGATACACGTGCAGGGCCATTAATGCACGGGCTTTTGAGAATACACCCTATGAAAAGGTTGTGTTTGGGTTTGATGTCAGAGATAGAGTTCAAGACTACGAGTCACTCTTGTTGAATCTGAATCTTACTTACTATGCAAAGGTTCAAGTCAAGAGACACATTTGTTTATGCACGATCTTATAGAAGCATTTGATGTTATTTCAAAAATATTTTTTAAAATTCAAGTGGGGGATTGTTGGAACATAAGTATGTTTTAGTGTGAATTTAAAAATGTCTTGAAGTCCCACATTGGAAATAAATTTTTTTTGTATATTTAAGTGGAAATAAACTTTTTTTAAAATTCAAGTCCCACATTGGAAAGAATTTTTTTTGAAATCTCACTTTGAAAAACTATCATATTTTGTGTAGCTTCAACTCTATACATACTAAAGTTCCACATTGTTTAGAAAACATATGTGACTTTGCTTCCATCACTATATAATGAGTTTCAAGCTATTGTGAAAAGTATACCAAAGTTGGATGTTTTTTCCAACTTTCTCTTTACTCCCTCTTATATTCTGCTCACCTAATTTTCGAGCCACTTCTCCCCTTTCTTTTTGTCCCTTCGTTTTTTAGAGCGGTTGTTATGCCGTAGTCCCTTCGGTTTTTTGAGTGGTTGTTATGCCGTAGTCCCTTCGGTTTTTTGAGCGGTTGTTATGTCGTAGTCCTTTTGTTTTTAGAGTGGTTGTTATGTCGTAGTTCCTTTGTTTTAGAGCGGTCATTATGTCGTATTTCATTCGTTTTTTTGTCTTTTTGAGTGGTTATGCCGCAGTTATGAATTATCATAGTACCATATTGAGAGTGACTTTAATTATCATATTGAGAGTGGCTTTAACTGCCATATTGAGGGTGTAATTCTAGAACGGTTTTCTACGGTACAGTGGAACTCTGATACAGTGAATCTGGGCTGTTTTATCCTGGGGACTTCGTGGTTGATAGTCCGCGAAACGTCTAGTCTGCGACTCAACCTAGTAATATCTTCGGTAGCATAAATTGTGATTTTAAATAGTTTTCTAAAACTCAAAAATAACAATCGAAGAAGTTCCCTTCACTCAACAGTATCATTATCCAACAGGTTGTTGAAATTTGGCGCCAAATGAAATCAATCATGCGTGAATATGCGATGTGCCTAATTTAGGTCTATGTATTGTTTTTGAAAATGCCCTTTAATATGTTTGGTTTGAGGGAGAAATTGACAGGAAAGTAAAAGGGAAGAAATGTAATAGAGAGTAAGGTAATATTTTAGATGTTTGGTAAGAGAGAAAGTGAAAGAAAAGAAATGTGATTATTTTTTGTCTCTTATTTGATTAAATAGAAAGTGTGATAAAAGAAAGATATATAATTTGAAAGGGTCGTATATGGTGGTATTAATATTTCTATTACGCGATATAAATATTTAGAGAGACATTGTGTATGATTGTCTTTTTTTTCTATTTCACTCATGTTAATTATAAATAATAATTTTTGGGAAATTTTGTTTTGATTTTAAATAAAATAAGTAAAATTAGCTAAAATAATAACCATTTGATTGTGGAAAAATGGATTGCTTATAAAAGTATAAAAGAAAGTGGTAGAAGACACTCAATATGTGGCTAAGATATGAATAGAAAATAATCTGTTAAAATAAAACTGTCATGAGACAATTATTGTGAAGTTAAGCATGGAGTATGAAAATGTAAAGGATAGTATTGTAAGAAAATTAGGTTGCCCCAAATTTATGTATTATCTTTATCATTGGTATAAAAAAATTGTCTTAATAAAGTGAAGAACATATACAATAAGGATAGAAAAAACATGAAAATAAATTTAAATTATAATTTATTAATAATAAATATTTTTTGCATTTTTTTGTATTTATCGGTAACAATTTCTTTTCTATGTATCAATGATAAATATTTATCTTGTATTTTTTGTTATGTTTATTGTTGACAAATATTTGTCCATGTTTATTTTATTTATCAATAACAAATATTTGTCTCGTATTTTTTTTCATGTGTCGGTTTATATTTATCAATGACAAATATTTTTAATGTATTTTTTATGTATTTTTCGCGTGTTTTTTTATATTTATCAGGGAGAAGTAAGTGTCTCGTGTTTTTGTGTGTATTAGTGGCAAATATTTATTATGTGTTTTTTATGTATCAATAATAAATATTTGTTCCATAATATGTTTATATTTATCGATGACAAATAGTTATTCCAAATTTTTATTTTATTTATCAATTACAGATATTTATCTTATGTTCTTTTACGTATCAATAACAAGTATTTGTCTCGTATTTATTTTATAATTAAGAGTGACAAATATTTATCAAATATTTTTTATGTATCAATAATAAATATATATTTTGTGTTTTATTTGATATATTAATGACAAATGTTATTACTTTAGAATATTTAAATATTTACTTTTTTACAATTTTTACTTAATTATGGGAGAGAGAGGCATAATAAAATAGAATAGAAGGAAACATAATAAAATAGAGAGAAATGAATCAGAACCAAAAAAATAATTAAAAGTTAAGGTATGACATTTTTACTCTAATAATAGATATGAGTCACAAACTTTCTAATTTATTTTTCTTTTCCTTTGTGACGTGTTAAAGGGAGAATGAACTTAGGTTTGAATTTATAAAATAATTAATGTTTGAATTTAATGTTGCAAAGAGAAAACCTAACCCACGGAGGAATCAAGGTCATGCACAAAAGAGACGACACTATCACTTTTATTTTATTTTATTCTCTTTCACTTTTTTTTTCTGTTTTCCCATAAAAATATATAGTTTTTTCCCAAATTTTTATTTCTTTATATTTCTGTTTCTCACTTCAAATTTATTTTTCCCAATTTTTTTGTTAAAGCCTAAAAGTTCCTTCTCCCTTTAAAATGTGATGATTTCCATTTAATTCATCAAAAAATTGAATTTAGATCTTTTGATTATTTTGGATCTAATAAAATTGGTAATTTAATTTTTTTTCTGTTTCATTTTTATGATTTGATATTTTTCTTCCACGATTTTATTTTAAATTTAATTTAAAATTGCCAATTTTAATTTTAATTTTAATTTTAACAATTGATGTTACAAATTTTAATTACAGAAACAATGAAAACACGATTAAACTTTAAATATTTAATAAATTACACAATTAATTTTTTTTCATTCTCGTGTATTAAATATGACTATTCGAGTCATGTATATTTACAATAAAAAACAACACCAACAAACTACATCCATGACACCACCAATATAATTTTTAAGATAATTCATTCTCTCTAACTTTTTATATATTAAATAAGACTCTTTGATGCGTAATTTTTACAATAAAAATGCAAAATAATTGTTAATTCTAATGTATATTACATTTATGTATTATGTGTATATTATCTATCAAATAACTAAAAAAAATTAAATAATTGCATAAAATTTTGCAACTGTTATATTTGTTAATAAATTTTTGTGGTTACCCCTTTGAACTTTTTTTCTTAGACAAATTTTTGATAATAAAGATAAATTATTTCTTTAATTTCTTATTTTATTTTCATCTATATCTTTTTTGTTTGTGTTTGCTCTTTTCATATCTTTCATCTATTACCCACTAAAATTTTTGCCACCGTGATATTAAATGTTTGGAAACCTTTTTATATTCCGCCAACTCCAAATCTCACGTCGCTCAAAAACTCATTGAGGCCTTTGTACCATTTCAAAAGAGTAAAAAAAAGTTATTTTAATTTTATATTTATAAAAATAATTTGTATGATAAATTATTTTAAAATAGAAAAAGTTATTTGATCTCATTTAATATAAATTAAATAAATAATATTAATTTTAAATAATTTAAATATTTAATAATAGACATTTCAATGTAATAAAAATCACAATTATAAAAAAATATATATTTAAAAAATTATTTATATAATAAATTATTCAAAATAGTTTTTTATTTTAAATATTTTAAAAAAAATTGCTGGTTTAGACGGTATTACTGGATTTTTCTAGTCTGAGAGCCGTTTTTACTAATTTTTCACTTTATTCATCCCAAACGATTGCAAAGTTCTATTCTCAGTTTAATCGATTCAGTTTGATTACAATGCCAATTGATTCAGTGGAGGATTCAAATCTATATCTATATTTATATTTAACTATATATCATATATATACAAAACATTTTCACAAAGGTAATTCACATATGACCCATGTCTCCACGAAAACTCTCCCTCAATTAATTATTGTTTCACCTCCTTCTTCCTTTTATGAATTTTAATAATTATTTTAAAATAATAATAATACTTACCTTTTATAACATCATTAATATTACATAAATATAATAAGAAAAATAATTAATTGCAAATCTATAGTTTAATAACAATTTATCTTTTACCCAAAAAAGGAGATATATTTTGTAAAAACTATTGTGTACAACGTGTTGGGTTTTGGGCTCCCTTCCTATGTGGAGAAAGGCCCAATATGTGCAAGCTCATGTGTCTCACTTAACCAAGTAGAGAGAGGTCAGATTAGTGGCATAGAGAGAGCTGAATTCAGATAGTGAGGCAAAGAGAAAAGTGAGAGAGGAAGAGCAAAATCCATGTTCGCATAAAATAGAGCAGCTGCACTACATTCGCGATTTCTCCTTCGTTCACCGTCGGATCGGGCTGAAATTTGGACAGCAGGTTCGTGACTCATGGTACTTCAATCGGACCGGTTGGATCGTCGATCAGAGGTCTGAGGTGGGAGAAATTGAGCTCGGACAGTAGCAGTTTTTCCTGGTTTTTAACTTTGTTCTCAATTTCATGCTTTGTCATTGTTTTGGCTGATTGTTGTGCCGGTTACCTTGCTGTTTTGGCTGGTTACTGAGCACAAATTTGTGCCATATTTGAAACTCTCTTGTACTCATATTTTGATCATAGTGGAGCTCTATTATTGGCTTGGTCCCGTGGTTGTTTACTTCTCACATTGAGAAGGTTTTTCCACGTTAAAATTTGATTTTAGTTGTTGTGATTATTTGTTGTTGCTCCTCACAGATTCTTGCAAGTTTGGGAAATTGATTATCCGCTGCATATTGCTCTGTTAGAGTTGTTATTGTTATTTGTTGTTGAATTTCCCATCACAAAGATGGTGAGAAAAGATATGTCATTACAATTATCATAAATTCATAAATAACCGACAAGTAATAATTATAAGAAAAAGATCCATCTGTAATATTTTTGGATAAAGATTGAAGTTGTTCGTATGTATTTACCAAAATAAGTAAATTTTATTTTTAAAATATCCACATAGAAATATGCTACTAATGTAAGTAAAACTAATGCAACAATACCCGTTTAAACCGATAACAAAGTGAATGAACAATAGTTTTTATAAAGTTATATTGTAATAGCTAAATGCACTCACAGATGATATAAATACTATTGACGTAAATAAAACTAATGTAATAGTAGTATTTATATCATTTGTGGGTCTAGTTCTCCACGAGGTAACTTTATAATTTTTCAAGGCAAAAGAATCATGATGAACTTGAAACAAAAATAAATAACAACAGAGTTTTAATAAATGGAACTTACTAACCATATTCTTCTCCAACCTGAATTTTGCTCACGTCTCAAATAAATTCAAGGATATTTAAAGAAATTTTGATTTGACGTATTACTATAACAACTAGAATAGTTGAAATTAATAAGATATCAATTACAACCCAAAACAAAGGTAATAAGTATTTGAACATACACTTAAAAATCCTAGTAGTAAACTCATAATCTACAATTGTATTAGCTTTGTAAACAATTAAAACCATTTTTGAGATAGATTTTTATAGGTGTCATTCAACCAACAATGTCTTGCCACATCGCATCAAATAACTATTAATATTTTTTATCCATTTATATCTAAACACACGATGTGAAAACTTCTAAAAAGATTTTCATTTAAAACTATAAAAATATGACAACACGAATATAAATAAATGGCATAAAAAGACAAAATCACCCCAACACTCATTAATGTCTCATGGAATGACGATTTTCTTTTAACGATAAGGAATACATTTTTTACTTTAATTTTCTTCAACCAAGCATTGAAATCAAACATACCCATTTCAATTTTTTTTGCTCTCTTATCTCACATATATTCATTCAAGTTTTGTGCTACTTCAAGCTTCTTCGACACACCACATATAAATTTGTAATGTGACATTGTTTTGTGTTATTCCAAGTTCCCCCATCAAGCCTTTAATCTAAAGAGTTTCCGTAACTTTTATTAGAGCAATGAATTAAGCTTAGGTCATTGATAGAGCCACCGCAAATTGAAGAAGAAATCTCTAGATGACATCTATACTAAATAGAGTAAAGACATAACAAGATAAAGAATTCTTTGTGTCAATGTTTCCAGTATAATATGAATCAACATATCCTTTGATTGCCTCTTCATTCTTCAGTTTCCTCTTAAACCTCAAATCATCACTTAAGGAACCATTTAAGTACCTCAAGATCCATTTCAGTACTCCCCTATGGGTTGGCTAAGGATTTTCCATGAACCTACTCACAACATAAGCAAGTCTAGCTTGCTACAAACCATGCCATACATCATGCTGCCAACACCTCTAGCATGAGGGATTAATTCCATTTTACTCATTTCCTCACCTAAATTTGGGTTGTGTTTAGTTGAGAGTTTATCATTTTTCTCCAAATGAGTTGTAACATATTTAGATTCATGCATTCTAAATCTCCTTTCCATTTTCTTCATATATCCATGTTGATGCAAAAACAATTCCCTTTTGATATATCTCTACTAATTTACATTCCCAATATCATATTAGCTTCTCTAAATTCATTCATTTTGAATTCTGACCTAAACTCATACTTGAGCTTATTGATCTCATCTTTACTTGAGCTTGTTAGGAGTATATCATCAACATATAACATCAAATGGAGGAGTACATCTCCACTATTTTTTAGTGTGTAGACTCAATTATCTCAATTGCTTCTATAAAACCTTATCTTCACTGTGAAGTCATCAAACCTCTTGTTACATTGCATAGGACTTTGCTTCATGCCATATAAGGATTCCTTAAGTAGGCATACTTTATCCTTACCATTAGAAAAAACCCTCAGGTTTCTACATGTAGATAGTTTCCTCAAGGTCTCCGTGTAGGAAATTAGTTTTCACATCTAGTTGTTCAAGTTCTAGATCAAACTGAGTTACTATGGCCAAAATAATTTTGATTGAGTAATGCATCACCATAGGAGAAAATATCTCACTAAAGTCAATTCCTTCAACTTGAGAATATCCCTTTGCCGCAAGCCTTGCTTTGACCCTCACACTTTTTACCACCTTGAACACCTTCATTTCTCTTGAGTATCCTCATTGAACCCACAACCCTTGTGTTTTCTAGTAGATCCACTAGAACCCAAGTCTTATTCTTCTTAAGTGATTGCATTTCATCAGTCATTGCAACCATCCAATGGTCATTGTCCTTGTTGTCGAAGGCCTCTTGTAATTTCTTTGCTCATTCCCTTGAAATAAGTTTGTCCATACCTTATTAGGGAAAATATATTCCTTTTAGCCATGTCTCTCACCATATTGTAGTCATTAACCACATGTCACCGATGTTTTTCTTCATTTACTATTTCCTCTTGAATTATAAGTTCATCGATATGATGAGTTGGTAGCTCCATTTGAAATTTTCAACCTATGTACTATATGATCCATCATTTTGATTAATTGTCCCTTTTTGGTCTTTAGAAATCTTTGCAGACATTCTAGTCTCATCAAAGATCACATTTACACTGATGATACACTTAGGTTCACCAAATCTCGTCTTCCATATCTTGTATCCTTTGACTCTAGTGGGTTAAAGTAATCAAACACCTATGAAAGCTTGTATGGCCTGTTATGTTCAAAAGGTAAACCACCAAACACCTTCAAGTTAGAGTAATCAACATGTCTCTCATTCCACAACTCCATATGACTCTTGAATCCTAAGGCTGAAGATGGACACATATTGATCAAGTAAACTGCAATATATGTTGCTTCTCCCCAAAAACTCTTAGGCAACCCAACACTCAACAACATACATTTGACTCTTTCAAAAAGGATTTTATTCATGATTCCAGCCAAGCCATTTTGTTATGTCTTTCAGTTCCTAATTTCATGCAAATGTCATAAATTGCTCTGAAACGAAATTGCCATTGTTAGTCCTTAGGCACTTTAATTTCCTTCCCATTTGATTATTTATCTTAGTATGTCAATCCTTAAATTTCCCAAAAGTGTCACTCTTATTTTTAAGGATGTAAATTTGTTGACATATAGCAATCAGATATGATATAATTGTGTTTATTAATGGATTTCCTATTTAAGTTTATTTGTATTTTGGGAAAGAATCTAATCGCTCTGATTTGATTTATTTCCTAATTTATTTTTCCTTTATTGTATGTATTCATTAGATAGCTCTCGTCATTGTGTGTGTGTTTGTGTGTGTATATATATATATATAAAGTGATAATAACAAGGTATCATTCATCAAATTTCATGTGTGGATACTCCATAATAAAATGGAGTGGTTGAACGAAAAAATAAACATCTCCTTGAAGTTGTTAAGGCATTTTTGTTTCAAAATTGTTTTTAGGAAGAAACAATTCTCACTGAAAGATATTTGATAAATAGGATGCTTACAAAACTCTGTTTGAGGTTCTCACATGTCTATTTCCTAATAATAAACTTTCATATACTATACCCCTAAAGATATTTGGATGTACTATTTTTGTTCATATTCAAAATCCAAACCAAGGAAAACTTTAGCCTAGAGCAAGAAAATAATTTTTATTGGCTATGCATACATTAAAAAGGACACAAATATTTTGAATGTATTTCCAAAAATATTTTTGTGACTATGGATGCCACTTTCTTTGAGAAAACTCATTTTTTTTTTGTAATCATCTTCAAGAGGGGATAATATAAGAAAACGATATTCAATATTTAAAAATTGCAAATCTGGATTTCCTAAACAATTTGAAAAATAAACAAATTGTAAGAAGAGTAGCATAACAAAATCCTAATTGAAAATACTAGAAATTGAGGAAAGTAACAAAATAAAATCTGGTAAATGTTCACAAATCACAAATCATGACCAATTTGCTTATCAAATGTTCAAAATTTGTCTTGATCAAGCTCTTGATCAATATGTCAGCTGTTTGTTGATTAGATGGAACAAATGGCAAGCAAATAATACCAAAATCAATTTTCTCTTTTATGAAGTGGCGATCAATCTCAATGTGCTTTGTCCGATCAAGCTGAATCCGGTTGTGAGCTATGCTTATAACACCCTTGTTGTAACAATATAACTTAAGTGGAAGTTCCACCACTATCTTAATTCTTTCAAAACTATAAGATTCTACATACCTTCACAAATTCCTTGTGCCATTGCCCTAAACTCAGCTTCGGTACTACTTCTTGCAACCACTCCTTGTTTCTTACTTCTCCAAGTTACCAAGTTCCCCCACACATATGTTCAATACCTTGAAGTTAACTTTATATCTATAACAGATTCTTCCCAATCTGCATCGATAAATATTGCCACATTTTTATCATCAGTTTTTTTTGAAGAACAACCCTTTGCTTTCAAGTATCTCAAGATCTTGTAAACTACATCGAGATGTTCTTCATATAGGGCATGCATAAATTGGACAACAATGCTAACAGAGAAGGCAATGTTAGGAAGAGTATAAGCCAAATATATCAGTTTTCCAACTAACTTCTAATATCTTCCAATATCAATCAAGGTGTCTCATTTCTCCCAAAGTTTGGCATTTGGGTCCATAAGAGTGTCAACTGACATACAACCACTCATACATGTTTCTTGTAAAAGCTCTAGAACATATTTTCTTTGAGAGATTACTATTTTGACACCACAAACCCTAAAATAATATATATTATAATTTATACTATTTTTTTAAAAAATTACATACGCAACGGATAAAGAATATATGTTTCCAAGAAAATAAAAACTTTTATAACTAATTTAGGATATCATATTGCTCAAAAATTAAAATTACTACTTTAAACTTTTTTCTCTAATAAAATAGTGCAATCTCAATAAGCTTGATTTTAGTATAATTAATTAATTTGATTCTAAAAACTTACTAGTACTTATAAGGTTGTTATACAAAAGTCGTTTCAAATTAAATAAGTAAAATACAATTTACAACTCTCATTCTCGGTATCACTTATCAGAGCGGGACTTCTCTCAAACTTGAACTTCGAGACTTATTAACCTGTAATAACTGTGATTTCGTAAACACAAGGCCAAGTCAGTCAAACACAAACAACGAATGAGGCGAGTTTCGAAATCATGATGATAGTATAATACAAGTAAGAAGAACATGCAAACAATTATAATAGAACCGTATCATTACACAAAATTCCTCAAGAAAATATCACATTAAACAGTCAAAATCACTCAAGGAAAATCAATAAATTTCACTATAACATCAAATCCTCTAAGAGAAATTATCACCACACACGATACATATTAATCACAACAAAACAATCACAATAAAATGCAATACTATGCATAAGCTTAGACTCTACTTCACAATGTGGTACAATTCTAACTCTAAAGTACTTAGTTAAGAGGCTTGATATTATGCCACCATCTCGATAGAAGAACAATTCAAATTGGCTTTGTCCTCATAGATCCCTTCAACTCAACCCGAGACACATATATGCGACAGTCGAGGTAAACGTGGGTTGCATGGTAGCTCCCGACATTTAGAGTGCTACCTCCAAGTCACCTAGGAATTCTCCACCCGAATACCTCCAAGGTATAACAATCTTGCCTTAAGGCTCAACAACAGACTGCCACAATCAGTCTCATTCAGTTGTACTTCCCGGGAATCACTAGACTTGTCAGGCCCTACCTATATGATGACAAAATAATCTCCACTTCACAAACTCTCATTATTTATTTTCTCCCCTCGTTAGCCTATGGTACTACGTTAAGACCGTCATCTCAAACACAAATTGGAATCACAATTATTTCATCAACTATGGGGTTACTTCAATATTCTCATCACAATTTATAACATCACTATCATTAATCACACGTCATCAAAATCTTATAACATCAATCTCATCAACCATATATCATCACATAGACTTATCACAAATTTATAACATCATTATTATTAATTATACATCATCATAATCACATAAACTTATTAAAATGCATCCACATTTTAATGTGTATAAATTTTCACATTAATAGGTATAATCATAGTGGGATAAGACACACATTTTCACATATAGTTCAAACACACTCAAAGTCTAACTTAATTTCAATGTCTAACTTTAATTTAAAGTCTTATAAAAAGATTCATTTATAGAACTCAAAAAATAGTTCTAGGTCTTTATCAAATCAGACAATATAGAACAAATAAGATACTAACACAATGCACTTATTTATTTAAGCAAGTTACTTAGGAGATCAAACACACTTAATTAAATATTTAATTTAAGTATACACCTCCAAGGATTAATGCTCAAAGAATATCAATTCATAGTTGTTGTATTTGAGTTTCAAAAAAATTGTTTTAAAAAATAAATTTTGAGGAAATTTGGGATGAAGCAGCAAAGGAGTATTGGGGTGTCTTGCAAACTAAGTTGAATCATCTATTTATAGATGCATTATGCAATCGAGTGGAGCAAAAAAACGTGATTTACAAAAATGGATAGTCCTTAGAGATATTCCAAAAGTCATACCTCCACCACTCCTATATAATACTTCTACAATTTTCAATTTACACATTAACTTTAACTTTCATTACTTAGTGGCTAAGTTCCAATACCATTTCCATTAATTGGTGTTATATATTAATTCCTCATGGAACACTTAAAAATTATCATGTCTTATATTATAAGTCATTTTAGTAAAAAAAATATCTTATATTATATGTTATTTTAAAGTTTCAATTAAATGTTAATGTTTTTATTTATTTATTCTACTTTCAACCATATTAATGCATATTTTGATCAACATATTTAAAAAAAAAAAATACATATGAGAGATTATAAAGAGTATATTAGTAATTTAATTTTCAAAGAATATGTTGAGAGAGCTCAATTCTTTAAATGTATCTCGAATACTTTGAAGATAATCTCAACAACAGATGTCTTGGTGTACCCAAAAAAAAAAATATAGTACCTTTTTAAAATTAAAATTTATAAATATTAATTTTTCAATTTTTAATTCATGTCTCAGATATTTAAACAACTTAATATATAGGACAAAGAGAATAACATTTAAAACTTTTAAATTAACGTTATTGCTGTTTCGTCCATATAGCCATTGAAAAATAAATTAATTTTAAGGTTAAATGAGTTTTTATCCTTATAAATTTTTTTAAAAAAATTTTAATCTTGTAAAATATTTACATATTTTAATCCTTACAACATATTATTCAGGTAGTTTTAGTACTTTTGGAATGTCATTAAATATTTTTAAATGGTATTTAGCCATTGTGTTTACAAATTTATATTAAAAAAATATCTACAAAAAATGAGTTCAAAACTCAATTTATTAATTCATATTTCTGAATTTTTTTTCTTGTTCATAGCATTTAAAAAGTATATATTTATTTCATCTCAATTTAATCAATTTTAAATTTTTGTATATAAACTATTTATAATGTTCTAAATATGCTTGCAAAATCTCATTCAAAATTTTTTGTTGACATTTCAATTGGTCTAAAAATGTGTACATGATAATTTTATAAGGCCTAAAAAATGTGAATTTTTTACGAATCCAACTTCACGAATATTGTACATTGGATGAGTCAATCAAAATCATTTTGCTTATGTATATCTAAAGGATGAGTCAACCAAAATCATTTTGGATAAGATGTCTTTGTTTAAGGAATGGTTGGATATTTAAAAACCTGATCAACCACCCATAAAAACAACTGGTGACAATTTGGTCTCATTTTAATTGATAATCGCACACTCTATTTTTTTAAAAATATATAAATTATATGAGTAAAAAAAGTATACAAGTTATGTAGAAATTGGCGATTATGTCAAATATTCCCAAACTCTTCCATCAAATTACAATGTCATACATTAAATGTGATGAAACATGACATCTTTAAAAATCTTTTATTTTGATTAAATTAAAAACATTAGATACTACAACCAAATTGTAGTCAAGTCTAGACTTTGAAGAAACCTTTAACTCTGTAGTCAAGTCTAACATAGTGAAGATCACATTTAACATTTAACCTTAGACTTTAGTTAAAGGTTAAACGTGATCCTCACTATGGAGAGAAGTGAGAGGCTTAGGGTTATGCGTAGGGAAGGGAAGAAGAGAAGGGAGGAAAGAAAAAGATATTACGTAAACACGGTTTCATGCTTACAATGGAACACAAACAAAATATCAATTTGTGTTCCTCACCATCACACAAGGAGGGAAAAGTGGTGACGTGAAGTGTTTTGTGGTTTTTTCTTGCTTACAAAGGAGGGAAATGTGGTGGTGTGAATGAAGAGAAGTGAGGGGCTTAGGGTTATAGATAAAGAGAAGAAGAGATTACACAGGGAAGAAGAGATTACGTAAACACAGTTTCCTGCCATGTCTTAGTATGGGACCGTCTCATTAACATTCCGATTACCTGCTTTAAAGCAGGAACTGCTTCAACATAACTCGTCCATTAGCATCTACAACGGCAGTGAAAATGAGTTCGTCCCCCAGCGTGTAATTACTTAACTTCTAGTTTTTTGTGGGTTCACCGTTGGAGTTGTGCCAATGTGTCATCACGGTACGGTACGATGCTTCATAGCAGTTACCTTTTTTTTCTACCTTTTATTAATTTATTAATAATAATAAATTTATCATTTTTTATTAATTTATAGCCGTTAACTTCTTTTTAATTTATTAAATAATAATAATTTTGTAACCATTAACTTTTTTGTAGTTAATATATAACCGTTAGCCTTTATTTTCCTTTAATTACGATTGTTAGCTCATTAATAGAAACAATTTATTACTCATACTTTTTCTTCACAATTTTTGTTACAGAAGTATGTTACAATTTTTATTAACTTAATTTTTTATTTATTTTTCCATTTTATTATTTCAAACAAAAAATATTTGTGCCAAATGGATCCAAATCAAAATAATCTTCTACAATCTTGGTTGCATTTTATGCAAAATTATCATCATCCTGATGTTCAAAATTCTCAATTATCATCATCACCAACCAATCCTAATATGTTTTATAGACCTCAAATGAATACTCAAGGTGGAGATCAACATCCTAATTTTCAAAATTCTCAATTACCATCACCACCAACCAATTTCAATATGTTTTATAGACCTCAAATAAATGCTCAAGGAGAGTTTACTTGTTTTGAACCTCAAATACCGATTGGTCCTATGCCAGCGTGTCAAGTTCCACAGTTTTCTACTCAAGTTGGTTTTAAAAATACTATTGTCGAAGAGGGAGAAGAACATCATGGTCGAAAAAAATCTCGAGAGCTATTCACAATGGATGAAGATACACTACTTATTCAATCATGGCTCAACGTTTCAAAAGATTCAATTATAGGAGTTGACCAAAAAGCAGATGGTTTTTGGTTAAGAATTGCAACAAATTATAATGAGTATCGTGGGCAGTTGCGAGAGAAAACACTAAGTCAACTAAAATCTCGATGGCATCGAATTAATGGTTTCGTTCAAAAATTTGTTGGGTGTTACAAACAAGCTGTAAGTGGAAAGAAAAGTGGAAGCTCGAAGAAGGACATCATGATCGCTGCACATGCTTTTTATTCTCAAGATACAGGTGGACCATTTAAT
>NC_021164.2:1724031-1729596 GCF_000331145.2 Cicer arietinum
TTAACTACAAAAAAGCTAATAGTTACAAAATTATTATTATTTAATAAATTAAAAAGAAGTTAACGGCTATAAATTAATAAAAAATGATAAATTTATTATTATTAATAAATTAATAAAAGGTAGAAAAAAAAGTAACATCGTTCCTTCCTGACAGTACCGTGCTGACACATCGCCACAACTCCAACGGTGAACCCACAGAAAACTAGAAGTTAAGTAATTACACGCTGGCAGATGAACTCATTTTCACTCCCGTTGTAGATGCTCTTAAAGCTTACTAGTGTATAACCCGTACGTGTCGCACGGAAACAACATACGATCTTAATAAATAAATTATTATATTTTATAAGCACAACTCTAAACCAAATTCCATAACTCCTTTTTTGGAGAAATTGAAAACAGATATTTTTCCAGACATAAATTAAATAACTAATATTTGGAATAGAAAAATGAGAGATTATTGAGGAAAAAAATGAGAGAATATGATTAATTGAGGACGGCGAATTAAGAAGGAAATCTGGAGACACTAAAAGAATTAGTAAAATAAAATAAATTTTTGATTATTAAAGTAATGTTTAAAAAACAATTACCTTCCACACAAAAAAAATTGTCAAGTCGTGGTGTATTGTATTTTATTTTTATTTTTTAATTGAATTCTCAACGGTGAAATTTCAAGTCGTGTGGTGTATTGTATTTTATTTTGAATTCATTCTTCTTATTTTTTTTAATTGGCCATTAACTTCTAAACGGATCCATCATATAGAGTCGTGATGTAATGAAACTTTAATTTTATTGTAAAAAAATAAAATAAATCTGCACAATGAAATATTATTTCTATTTATAGAAACTTAATATTTTTCTAAAACTCTATTTAGCTGACACGTGTCAAACTTGCCACATTATCATGTTTGCTTTATTATAATGTATAAATTTCCATCGCATAAAATCTATGTTTAAACCACACTCGAACAACTTTAACAACCAAGAGATTATCGAACGACGAATTAAAAAGGAAAGTCTGATGCACTAAACGAATTCGTAAAAATAAAATAAAATTTTAATTAAATTATTTAAAGCGGTTGCTAAAGTAGTATTTAAAAAATAATTACCTTAAAAAACTGTCAACCTTTCGAACGTCTAGGAATGAAATCGTACGGGAGAGGTTGTGACCAATTTGCAGATGCTCCAGAGTTAGATGCAACACCAAGAGAACGAAAGTTGTACACAACTCTCTCACGAATAGTAGTCTCAAGTCGAGAAATAAGAGCTTTTTGTATCGTTGCTTGAATTTTATGACCATAACAATACGAAACACAAATTTGTGTAATTAATATCATAACAAATAAGTTTTTGTATAATTTAAAACTTTGAATATTTATGATCAACACAACTCTAATAACCAAATTCCATAACTCCTTTTTTGGAGAAATTGAAAACAAAATCTGATATTTTTCCAGACATCGGAGAACGATAAACACAAAATTAAATAACGAATCTTTGGAATAGAAAAAATTAAAAGGGAATTGTGTATAAATGAGATAATATGAATGATATCTATTAGGGAGGCACAAAAAATGAGAGATTATTGAGGAAAAAATGAGAGAACACTGAAAAAAGACTATTAACTGAGGACGTCGAATTAAGAAGGAAATCTGGAGACACTAAAAGAATTAGTAAAATAAAATAAATTTTTGATTGATAAAGTAGTGTTTAAAAAACAATTACCTTTCACATAAAAAAAAAACTGTCAAGTCGTGGTGTATTGTATTTTATTTTTATTTTTTAATTGGCCACTAAATTCTCAACTGTGAAATTTTAAGTCGTGTGATGTATTTTATTTTATTTTGAATTCATTCTTCTTATTTTTTTAATTGGCCATTAACTTCTAAATGCTGTCAAGTCGTGGTGTATTGTATTTTATTTTTATTTTTTAATTGGCCACTAAATTCTCAACGGTGAAGTTTGCTTCTAAACCGACGCATCGTGATGTAATGGAACTTTAATTTTATTGAAAAATAAATAAATAAATCTGCACAATGAAATATTATTTCTATTTATAGAAACTTAATATTTTCTTAAAACTCTATTTAGCTGACACGTGTCATACTTGCCAAATTATCATGTTTGCTTTATTATAATGTATAGATTCCGTGTAGGTGTGCTTTTGTGGGTTGGTCTTATGAACTCCATTCATTTGAATATATAAAATAATAAATTTAAAAGTTATATTTATTATAAATAATATGATAAAATTATTATTATTATTATTATTATATAATAAAATTAAAAAATATTAAAAATATTATAATTTTTAATTTAAAAAAAATATTAAATATGTACATGTATATAAAATTTAAAAATGACAATAATATTATTAACGGACTGACTTCGGGTAGCAGACGAGGGATATAAACATTCTAAATCCGTCGTCGTTCCTAAATTTTAATTTAAAAAAACCTTGCCTCTACAATTCATCAACACGAATTTTTTCTGTTTAAATTGAAATAGATTCCGATGGATATCCGCAATTGTAGATTGTATTGTCATTCTCAATTATAATTATAATTATAATTTTCGTATAGAATTAATTCAAGACATTTATAGCAATCCCACAAACTCCACCACCATCTTCCTTCTCGAGCTCCCTAACGCTACTCAAACTCTCCCTAAACAGTCTTAATTAAGATAGACGATCGACAAGTATATTTTCCTATAGTTTTTTGTTGTTGTGATTTTTAGATTTGCTACTTAATGAAATCATTTAACGTTGCAAATAGTCTTGGGCTTTAACATTGTAAATAGTCTTGGGCTAAAAATCTATGTAGTGGAATGGTAAAGAAATTCTCAAATAATTGTTTACAAATTGAAGTTTACATGCATTTATACAAAAGTTAAGGGAATCTACGGGTAATAATTTAGATGGTGTATATAGTTAATTTTAATTTCAAGCCTTCTTTCAATTTATGTTTTGTTGGGTTAAATAAATTTTTGGTGTTTATAAATATATTATATTTTGTTTTTAGTTAAAAAATTTCTTTAAATTATGGCCCTCAAGTATTTTTTATCAATAATTATGGTCTCTATTTTTAAGTCAATTAATATGTACCATTTGAATTTTTAAATGATTTTTTACACGTATATTTATAATATTATAATAATTCTTACTATAAAAATTTAGAATTTTATAACAAAAGATAAATTAAATATGAATTAATAGAATCTCTCCCACTTCACCGCCTTACATGCATTTTTTTTAATCATGATTAATAGTGTAATTATATATAACTTTAATTTTGATATATCTTGATGATATAGTAAACAATTATAAATTAATATTAAAATTTATAGATATGATCTATATGATATTATCTTTCAATCCAACAACTGATTTTAAAAAATTTCATCCAACATAATATTATTGAATGATCGTAATTTTTTAGATGTAATTTAATTTTTCCTGTCTATTTTTTTTATTATAAAATATTAAAATTTTATAATACTCATATATAAAATAATATATAATACATATGTTTGTTTATTTATTTATATTTGTATATTATAAAGTGACCGATGTCAATAAAAACAAAGTGAATGTGTTTGTTTTTTCAAAATAGATGCTTTGGAGAGAACAAATTTAACGTGTGGGATCCACTAAAAAATCTATGTTTTCTAACGCAACTAAATAATGGAAACATAGATTTCTAAAAAATTTCCTTGGTGCCACATTCCTTCCTTTTACTTTATGTGGTACCAAACATTGCATATTAGTTTGGGGGAGAAATTCAATGTTTGTCACAAAATCAATATTTCTATAGCCATTTGATAAATCAACAAATCATATCAACAATGTTAATAATCATTTTGTAGTAAGTGTGGTATTTTTGTACGTTAATTTTTTTAATGTTAAAATAAGAACACCTATGTTTTTTTGTCACTCATGTCCAATTTAGTGGATCGCCTACTTTTCACTTAAAACAAGAAAAAGAATAAATAAAAATTGCATGCGTTAAAATCAATTCCACTTGCAGCAATATTTTGTGATATTCGTTCGTCTTGTTTAAGCTTAAATTCAATACGGTGATAATGAATACTTTTGTCACAATCTCAATATAGTGGATTACCAACTTTTGACTTTAAAAAACTAGCATAACTAACTTTGTGTGCATTATAAATTTATAATTAGTTCTAGCACCATTTTTGTAATTCTACACTTGTACTCCCTGTTTACACCAAAAAATAATTTATTAGACGAAAGTAATAAACAGTTGAATTATACGATAGTCGAATTTTTTTTAGTCGAAGTAGAATCAAGTCTGCAAGAAACATTTGAATATGAGTCAGACAAATCTTTCTCAAGTTTACATTAGTACACAAAGATCGTAGAGGTTTATGACCGAGTCAAAGCTTAGTGTAACTTAAAAATATGACAGTTGTGTTCATCATCCACATTTTTAGCATCACTAACGATCAATGTGGAGTTACGATTCTAGGGAAAAGCATGTGCAGATATTGCCAATTGAGCATGCTGAAAAGATTGAAAAGACGAGTTGATCGTGGGATGCCATTAATTCTCTCAAACAAAAGTTACAACATATTGATTTATAAAAGATATTAACGATATTTGATATATCATTTTATTCTCTTAGAAGTATTTTTGAAACACATAAAAAGAAGAAGACAAAATACGAACACTAGGTTGGTTTGTAATTTTAAATTGAAAAAGGGTGAATTGTTATTAATAGCAATGACAAAACAATTCATCTCAGACTTCATAGACAATGATGTTAGACTTTTAGTTTATAAGTTTAAACTCGTGATCTTTTACTTAAATCTCTTACGGTATCTTTTAACTCACCAACCTAACTAATTGCCTTTTTTTTTTATTAAGAATATTTTATACCAAATATATATATATATATATATATATATATATATATATATTAAATGGAAGTGAATCATATATCCTTATTTGCCAACAAGACATTAGATGAGAAGGCAATACTAATATTAAAAATGTTACGGAGACAACCCAAACTTAGCAAAAGAATATCCAACTTAATTTGTTTTTCTTACACTCTATATAATTTGATTACTAAAGTATAACTAGGATTACCAACACTACACTCTTTTAAAATAAGATTAATGGCTACGAAATAGTGTGGTTCAATTTTAATTTTAGCAAATCATCTACTGAAAACAAGTTGAATGCCACATAGAATCCCCAAAGCATCTAAGAATCTCTCATTCTCATCCATGCATCTACCTCAAGCATACATGTTTACATATATTAATTATTTTGTATTAAACATATACTATTGTCGCGGCCTAAAATTTAGAGCGTTTCTCGAATTCAATGGAGTCGCCACCAAAATTTATTTTAAAATAGGGAAAATATTGGGAAACCCTTAAAATAGTAAAAATAAAAAAAAGTGGTCTTTGAAACCAAATTTTGAGTTCGGGAGTCGATTATGCGTAGGGAAGGTACTAGCACCCTACGACATCCGTTAAAATACGGTTACCTATAATTAATTGTGCAAAATTAATATTAACTTAAGTATATTTATTTTT
>NC_021164.2:1730330-1730895 GCF_000331145.2 Cicer arietinum
GAGATTATTAAAATAAAAATGAGTTGAGATTATTAAAATTTAAATGAGTTGAGATTATTAAAATTTAAATGAGTTAGAGATTAGTAAAATAAAAATGAATAGATATTAGTAAAATAAAAATGAGATTAAGATTAGTAAAATAAAAATGGGTTGAGTTTGAATATATTTTGGTTATTAACCCATAACCCAGGCCCAACCCAACTTAATAATCAAAAAGGGTCAAAACTGAAACTAAGAAACAGTTAAAATTAGTAAAATTTAAATGAGTTGAGATTAGTAAAATAAAAAATGAGTTGAGATTATTAAAATTTAAATGAGTTAAAATTAGTAAAATAAAAATGAATAGATTTAAGTGGACTGAGTTGCATATGGGCTTAGATTAAAATGAATAGTAGTAAGGAGCCCCAAGCCCAAACCAACTTAAACAAAACACAAAACATAAAACCCTAATTTAGAGGGGGAGCGGCCGCTTTGGTGTTTTCAGAAAACACAAGTAGAGTTGGTGAGAAAGAAGAAACAAAGAACGAAGGAGAAAGAGGCAGAAAGATACCGGAATGAGGCCGCG
>NC_021164.2:1730905-1731910 GCF_000331145.2 Cicer arietinum
CAAAACTTATTTTTATATATTAGCTTACATTTATACGACAATAGAACTATGTAAAAGGAAGAAAATACCTTTTCTTCTTCTGGCTCGTTTCCTTTTGCTACTGCTTTTGCTTTCTCCTTTTTTCTGTTTAAGTATTTTTTCTATTCGGGTTTGATTTCTCCTTCTTTGTATGTTTTTTATCAGTGGTGTTCATCCAGATTCCTCCTTTCCTTTGAAATTTTATAGGGTATATTTATAGAGTTTTTTATGTGTTCAGTTGCTTTCTTTGTCTGCCTTGGTCCTTCTCTATCTATTTCCTGTTTAATGTTTTGATTGTCTTGCTCATCATCTGCGTTTTTTCTGCATCCCTGATGTATTCATGGTTTTGACTTATCTGTTTTGATCAGTTCTGTTGCTGAGCTTTAATTTGTCTTTTAGTTTCTTTTTTTAAACTCTAAAAGTTGTCTCTTTGTTCTGCACAATGTGTACCAAGACTGATTTAAAAAAAATTATGTTTTTATGTTTCTCAATACAGTTAAAACAGGAACAGATGTACCAATAAGCATGACTTGTGCATCAATGGCAGTCATCATCAACATGGCAGGGTTTGGCAGTGAACAAAAGTCAACATAGCATGACTTGATCTGATTTGATTTTTATTGTAATTTATTTTTGCCTTTATTCTTAGTTTGTAATTTGTTTTGGTTTTAAAACTCTAATTAGATTTGAAATTGTAAATTTATAATACATAATGAAATTATTTATTGTAATTATTTTTATTTCCTTTTTTAAATACATATTTCCTTTTTTATATCTGTTTTAAAAATGGACAAAATTAGGGTACTACAGCTGCCTCTATTTAATTATATTTTACTTGAAAAATATGAAAATATGAATAACAAAATGGTATTCGTTTTCATGTTATCAGGTAAAAGATAAGTAAATATAAGAACCTAAATTTTGTCCAATAACAAACACATGTGTTAAAGTGCATTTGAAATGTTAAAGTGAGAATGATGCAAATTT
>NC_021164.2:1732225-1732797 GCF_000331145.2 Cicer arietinum
GATCTATAGAAATTAAAAATGATCGTCTTCGGATTGGTTACCGATGCGTAGATCTATAGAAATGAAAGTGATCGTTGGTTACCGATGCTTGGATCTATAGAAATTAAAAATGATCGTCTTCGGATTGGTTACCGATGCGTAGATCTATAGAAATGAAAGTGATCGTTGGTTACCGATGCTTGGATCTATAGAAATTAAAAATGATCGTCTTCAGATTGGTTACCGATGCGTAGATCTATTGAAAAAATGATCGTATTCGGATTGGTTACCGATGCGTAGATCTATTGAAAAAATGATCGTCTTCGGATTGGTTACCGATTCGTAGATCTATAAAAATTAAAAATGATCGTCTTCGGATTGGTTACTGATGCGTAGATCTATAGAAATGAAAGTGATTGTCTTCGGATTGTTTACCGATGCGTAGATCGTAATTGGTCCAATCTTGAGGGTAGATAAAGAGGGGGGATATGATATTTGCAATTCATGATAAGGTATGAACGATTCATGCGTGTGTGATGCATTGAGTAAAGGTAAAGTGTCAATGAAGATGCATAGATCATGTGAGTATGAGT
>NC_021164.2:1732919-1738171 GCF_000331145.2 Cicer arietinum
AGTGAAGCAGAAATCCATTGTTTAAAATGACTATCCTCCTTATTATTCTTCACACACTCATATATCTTGAGAATCAAACGAGTTCCCGTGTATATTTTCAAGTGTCAAAATTTTTAAAGTATTTTTATATTTCCACATATTTCAAATTCCAACATTTATTATTATAAAACAAAATTTGAAACAATAGAACACTCAATAATGAAACTGGATTGGTATATAAAGAGTGTAACGTACAAGATCGAATGACAATATTGGAAAATGTACATTCGTTACAATGAAAGCAAAAACAATTGAGGTAGAGGTTACAATGTGGGGATGGGTATGTTTAATTTTAGGTGGAGACATAACAAACGCTAGTCATTCTCGTAATTTAGGAATCCTAATAATCAGCTTCCAAGAATAATAATTGCCCCAATCTGAAGCACTTATCCCTAACTTTTGCATGGACTGCTCTTTCGAGTTTTCAATCCATCGGGATGCTCTAGTTTTTGCCTAGGTCGCCTTTTCAGGTTTTCAACCTAGCGAGCTCATCACCCTTTTTTAAGCATAATATTTTTTGACTGCATCTGAATTTACTGGAAGTGGAAGGTCATCTCCATCCATTTCTGCGAGTATTAGAGCTCCTCCAGAAAAAGCTTTTTTCACAACATATGGTCCTTCGTAATTCGGGGTCCACTTTCCACGAAAATCCTTTTTTATGGGCAATATTTTCTTTAACACCAAGTCCCCTTCTTGAAACTCTCGAGGACGGACTTTTTTCTCGTATGCCTTTTTAAGTCTTTTTTGATATAGCTGGCCGTGACATAGAGCTATCATCCTTTTTTCTTCTATGAGATTTAACTGGTCAAATCGTGATTGAACCCACTCCGCCTCTTCCAGTTTTGTTTCCATCAAGACTCTGATCGAGGGAATTTCAACTTCAATGGGAAGTACCCCTTCCATTCCATACACCAATGAAAAAGGAGTTGCCCCTGTTGAGGTACGAACAGAGGTTCTATAGCCATGTAATGCAAAGGGAAGCATTTCATGCCAATCCTTATACGTCTCCACCATCTTTTGTATGATCTTCTTGATATTCTTATTTGCTGCTTCTACAGCTCCATTCATTTTCGGACGATATGGCGAAGAATTATGGTGCTGAATTTTGAAACTATCACACAACTCTTTCATCATTTTGTTATTCAAATTAGTCGCGTTATCAGTGATTATCTTGTTTGGTAAGCCATATCGACAAATCAATTTTCTTTTGATGAATTTGACAACCACACTTCTCGTCACATTGGCATAAAAAGCGGCTTCAACCCATTTTGTGAAATAATCAATAGCTACCAGGATAAACCGGTGACCATTGGAAGAATTATGCTCGATGAGTCCAATAACATCCATCCCCCACATTGAAAACGGCCATGGTGATGTTAAAACATTCAAAGAGGTGGGCGGTACATGTACTTTATCAGCATATATTTGACATTTATGACATTTCTTTACATAACTAAAGCAATCAGATTCCATTGTCAGCCAATAATAGCCAGCCCTCAAGATTTTTCTTGCCATTGCGTGTCCATTTGCATGAGTTCCAAAAGAACCTTCGTGAACCTCTTGAATGATCTTTTCTGCTTCTGCTTTATCCACACATCTGAGGAGAACCATATCATGATTCCTCTTATAAAGCACATCACCATTTAAGAAGAAGTTCATTGACAACCTCCTCAAAACCCTCTTGTCGTTCTCTGAAATACCTGATGGATATTCCCTATTCTTAACATAGGATTTGATATCATAAAACCATGGTTTGCTATCAAGCTCTTCTTCTATCGATAAGCAATATGCTGGCTTATCCTTTTGTTGAATTTTTATGACCGGCACATCCTGACCGACGCTTATTTTGAACATTGATGATAATGTGGCCAAGACATCAGCCGATTGGTTTTCTTCTCGAGGAATCTGGTGAAAAGTGATATGCTCGAAGTTTTCTACCAATTCTTTGATATATGTATGATACGGAACCAATTTGGAATCTCGAGTTTCCCACTCTCCTTTTGTTTGATGGATAACTAAAGATGAGTCTCCATATACCTCAAGAACTTTTATCTTTGACTCAATGGCTGCTTTAATGCCCATGACACATGCTTCATATTCTGCAATATTGTTTGTGCAATCAAAACACAATCTAGCCGTAAATGGAGTGAACTGGTTCTCCGGAGAAATCAAAATTGCCCCAATTCCATGACCTAACGCGTTAGAAGCACCATCAAACACCAGCGTCCATTTTTCTTTATCAGGTGATTCATTCTCTTCAAATAAAGTCATGATGCCTTCATCGGGGAATTCACACTGCATTGATTGATAATCTTCTACAGGTTGTTGGGCCAAATACTCTGCTAGAGTACTTCCTTTTATAGCTTTTTGTGTAACGTATACCAAATCGTATTCTGATAACAACATCTGCCAACGGGCGATCCTTCCAGTAAGAGCAGGTTTCTCAAAGATGTATTTAATTGGGTCCATTTTAGACACCAACCAAGTTGTATGACATAACATGTATTGCCTCAACCGACGAGCAGCCCATGCCAATGCGCAACATGTTCGTTCAAGCAGTGAATATCTTGTTTCACAACTGGTGAACTTTTTGCTCAAATAATAAATAGCATGTTCTTTCTTACCAGATTCATCATGCTGCCCCAATACACAACCCATTGAATCGTCAAGTACTGTCAGATACATAATAAGAGGTTTTCCAGGAACAGGAGGCACTAAGATTGGAGGTTTTGACAAGTACTGTTTAATCTTTTCGAAAGCTTTTTGACAATTATCATTCCATTCAACCTTTTGGTCTTTGCGCAACAACTTGAAAATTGGCTCGCATGTAGCGGTGAGATGCGATATGAACCTGGCAATGTAATTCAATCTGCCCAAAAAGCCACGAACTTCTTTTTCCGTGCGTGGAGCGGGCATTTCTTGTATTGCTCTTACTTTATCTGGATCCACTTCTATCCCTTTTTGACTAACGATAAACCCAAGTAACTTGCCTGATCTTACACCAAAAGTGCATTTAGCAGGGTTTAAACGGAGTCTGAACTTCCTTAGTCGCACAAACAACTTTTGAAGGTTAATAACATGTTCTTCTTCGGTCCGAGATTTTGCAATCATATCATCCACGTAAACCTCTATTTCCTTATGCATCATGTCATGAAACAAAGTTACCATTGCTCTTTGATAGGTTGCCCCAGCATTCTTCAATCCAAATGGCATCACTTTATAACAGAAAGTCCCCCATTGTGTAATGAATGTAGTTTTCTCCATATCTTCGGGAGCCATCTTGATTTGATTATACCCTGAGAAACCATCCATGAAGGAGAAAAGAGAATATTGAGCAGTGCTATCTACTAGGACATCAATGTGAGGCAAAGGAAAATCATCCTTTGGACTAGCTTTATTTAAATCCCGATAATCAACACACATTCGAACTTTTCCATCTTTCTTTGGAACCGGAACAACGTTAGCAACCCATTGAGGATATTTTGCCACAGCTAAGAAACCAGCATCAAATTGTTTCTTGACTTCTTCTCTAATTTTAAGTGACATATCAGGCCTCATCCTCCTCAATTTTTGTTTAATTGGAGCACATTCAGGCTTGAGTGGTAGCTTGTGTTCAACTATGTTAAAAAAAAAAACAAAACAAAACCAGTTGGAGAATTCAAAAATGCATTTATTGATAATAAGTACGGAATTGAAATACATATGCCCTAATTAGTTATCCTTATAGCCTTGGGCAGAGCAAAAGGAGTTAAAAATACATAATTACTTTGAACACGAATTAACAAACACGGGAAACTCGATGATCTTCCAATTGTTGAGATTGGTGTTTGGAGGACAAGGGTACACTAGCTTGAGGGTATCATCATCACCATGATCCTCTTCCGCAACAGCCACCTGATCAGCATATATTATTCCGGCGCTTTGAAAATTTTGACGAATGTCACAAATAGGAATCTTCTGTGAATTCTAGCTTGCTTTCTCGTTTTTCCTTTACAGCGTTCTCTTGATCAGCTTTGGTAGGTATATATCCCAACCCGTACTTATCCTTCTTTTCCGGTATTTCTATCAATTTCCCGAATTTAACAAAAACTCCTTCTTCCAACATGAATTTTGTAGCCTTCAATGAAGTGGTAGATAATTTTGGTTCTTTTAAACGAAATCCTTCACCCATGAAGACAGCGTTGGCGATTTCTAATGCTTGGAAGGAAGTCCCAATGGCTTCCTCTGTGTCTTCAATGTAGCCTGTAGAAGATAGATGACTCACTATCATATCTTCTTCTCCAGATATTATCACCAGTTTATTGTTCACTATAAACTTTAGCTTTTGATGGAGAGTGGATGTCACTGCTCCAGCAGCGTGAATCCACGGTCTCCCTAAAAGACAACTGTACGCCGGCTTAATATCCATTACTTGAAAAGTTATTCCAAAGTTATGGGGTCTGATTTGAATCGGCAGGTCGATCTCACCAATAACTTGTCTTCTGGACCCGTCAAATGCTTTCACCACTATAGCACTCGGCTTCAAACAAGCCCCATCAACAAATAGTTTTGATAGTGTTGATTTTGGCATGACATTTAACGATGAACCGTTATCAACTAGCACTCGCGCAAGAATATGATCATGACATTTCACAGAGATGTGTAGTGCTTTATTATGCTCCACCCCTTCAGCTGGTAATTCAACATCACTAAAACTCAACCCGTTACAGGCGGTGATATTACCGACAACTCCATCAAACTGGTCAACGGTGATATCATGAGTAACATGGGCCTCGTTTAAAACTTTCATCAGTGCCCTTCTATGTGCTTCAGAGTTTAATAACAAAGAAAGAACAGATATCTTAGAAGGGGTTTGATTTAGTTGATCTATCACCTTATACTCACTTTGCTTGATAAACTTCAAAAATTCATTAGCTTCTTCTTCAGGTATTGTCTTTTTGCAAGTTTCTGATCCTTTTATGGCATGATACACAACATCCTTCCCTTTTTCTCCACGACCTTCCTTTTTCCTAAGTTCTTTAGGAGTGTATACTCGACCACTTCGGGTCATCCCGCCAATCCCTAAAATATTGGTGATATCAGTACCTTGAGGCTTAAAGATATCACATGATTGATTATTTACTAATTGGGATGTGACTTCATAACTCCACGGAACCGCTTTGTTATTTTCATAAGGAAAAGAGGTTGGTGCTTGAACAATTATTGCATTTTTC
>NC_021164.2:1738671-1738895 GCF_000331145.2 Cicer arietinum
AACATAATATTTATTTGTATTTTTATGATGAAATTGATATTTAATTATGAAGAAAATTAAACTATTTTTTAAAAAAAAATAAAAATAAAAAAGTAAAATGAATAGATTTAAATGGATTGAGATTAGTAAAATTTAAATGAGTTGAAATTAGTAAAATTTAAATGAGTTGAGATTAGTAAAATAAAAATGAGTTGAGATTAGTAAAATTTAAATGAGTTGAGATT
>NC_021164.2:1739518-1802984 GCF_000331145.2 Cicer arietinum
GGAAAACGCCAACATGAAGTTGCAGAGGAGGCGGCCAACATGAAGTTGCAAAGGAGGCGGCCAAACACACGATTGGAACCAGGATGCGAAAACAGAAACGATTTGAGGGAACAACGACGGTGAGGACGGTGACGACAACCTCGGCGACGGTGAGGACGGTGACAGCAAACTCGACGACGGTGAGGAGGGTGACGGCAACCTCAGCGATGGTGGCAGCACCGACAACGACATTGTCCAAGGGGTGAGTTTTTTTCGTTTTTTTTATTTTACTTTCAAAAACAAAACTTATTTTTATATATTAGCTTACATTTATACGACAATAGAACTATGTAAAAGGAAGAAAATACATTTTCTTCTTCTGGCTCGTTTCCTTTTGCTACTGCTTTTGCTTTCTCCTTTTTTCTGTTTAAGTATTTTTTCTATTCGGGTTTGATTTCTCCTTCTTTGTATGTTTTTTATCTGTGGTGTTCATCCAGATTCCTCCTTTCCTTTGAAATTTTATAGGGTATATTTATAGAGTTTTTTTATGTGTTCAGTTGCTTTCTTTGTCTGCCTTGGTCCTTCTCTATCTATTTCCTGTTTAATGTTTTGATTGCCTTACTCATCATCTGCGTTTTTTCTGCATCCCTGATATATTCATGGTTTTGACTTATCTGTTTTGATCAGTTCTGTTGCTGAGCTTTAATTTGTCTTTTAGTTTCTTTTTTTAAACTCTAAAAGTTGTCTCGTTGTTCTGCACAATGTGTACCAAGACTGATTTAAAAAAATTATGTTTTTATGTTTCTCAATTCAATTAAAACAGGAACAGATGTACCAATAAGCATGGCTTGTGCATCAATGGCAGTCATCATCAACATGGCAGGGTTTGGCAGTGAACAAAAGTCAACATAGCATGACTTGATCTGATTTGATTTTTATTGTAATTTATTTTTGCCTTTATTCTTAGTTTGTAATTTGATTTGGTTTTAAAACTCTAATTAGATTTGAAATTGTAAATTTATAATACATAATGAAATTATTTATTGTAATTATTTTTATTTCCTTTTTTAAATACATATTTCCTTTTTTATATCTGTTTTCAAAATGGACAAAATTAGGGTACTACAACTATAACTTTAATATTTTTCAATAATTTGATATAAGATTTGTTTTTACTATTATTTCATGTTAACCATAATTTTTTTGACAAAATGATTAAGCCATAACATATATAGTATATAACATTGTCCCCCCTTTTTATATTAAAATTCTAAATACCCCTTTGACATTACTCATGAGAATTCTTAGAAAAAATTGTAAATTAATTAGAGTGTAATAATTAAGAAATAAGACCATTAAATTTGATTAAAAAAAATAGATAATATTGCTTATATTTTAAATCAACAAACACAAATTTTTTGCTGCTTACATTTGACATTGAGGGATACTAATCTATTGATTTGAATGGCAAAAAATGTTATATTCGACAAAATGGTTTGACTTAAGGGATAAACTGAAAAATGAATTGTCTAAAAAAATTCGAATTTAAACTCTGACTATTATAAATCTCGATCAAATTTTATTAATTACTAATCGAACTTTAAATTACTATAGTTTAATTTTCGAAAGAACCTGAAAAAAAAAAAAAAAATAACTTGAAGAAAAAAAAAAAAGAAAAAGAATCTGATTTCTTTAAAACCTAGAGATTCACCTTAAAAGTAAATATAATTCAAGAAGGAATTCAAAGTTAATTATTTTCATTTCACATAATGATTTGGAAAATATAAATTTATTGTGTGTTTGTTTAGTTATGAGATGATAAAAATTAATTTTGAAAGAATTAATTTTGTAAAGTTAATTTTAGTTAAAGTAAGTTGAATGTATAATAATTTATGTTGATATTTTTATGTAAAAATAAATTAAACAATAAATTTAAGTGACTAAAAATCATATTTAGAATCAAAAGCTACAAATTTTATATTCAATTTATAATCACCTATCTAAAATATCAAAATTAATTTTACATCTTTAGAATCATTTTTAACTCTTTCTACATGAAACCAACATACACTCTCAATCTCTACACTTAAAATCCATAACCTAATTGCATAATTTCTTATAGCTTTCTATAGATTCTCTCCATTAGATATATCTATTGAAGCGTATCAAACACCAAATATAGACATCTCTCTCACCCAAAATTCAAATATCAATTTAGCGTGTATTTGGTTCTGCGGTGACTAAAATTGATATTGAGTTTAATTGATTTTATAAAATTGATTTTAATTAAAAGTGAGTTAAATATAAATTGACCTATGTTTGAATATATTTAGGTAAAAACGAGTTCAACAATAAAATTTAGTGTAAAAATCATGTTTGAATTCAAAAGCTATAAATCATAATTTCAATTTAAAATCAATTCTAAAGGTAGAATCAATTATACTCGAAAACATCTAAATATATCAAAACCAATCAAAATTAAAAACAAAATGCACTAAACTTCCTTTGGTTCTTGCTTTCATAAAGTTAATGGTAAAAATAAATTCAACATCTATATTCAAAAAGACATTGTTGAAATTGAAAAGGATAGTGGGAAAGGACATTTGGATTTGTAGTAGGTACTAATTTAGTTTTTGAACATGTCTTCCATAATTACAAGACCAAATCCATAATATTTAGGTAGATAACAAAAAACTTTTTTAATAATAATACAAAAAAAAATTCTTTATCTTGATTTAAAAAAAAAAAGTGCTTTTTATTATGGGTTTTTTCTTTCTAAATAGTATAAATACTACCGGCAACTAATGCACAACTTTTTTAAATTCAAACTCAATAATATAATTATCATTAAAAATTCACATTTTTAAAATTCTAAATTTATTTTAAATTTAATCTAATAATATTGATATTAATAGATAAAATTAAAATATTTTTTTTATATATTTATCCACTATTCATTTAATATTGAAATCGAATAAAAATAATTCATCATTTTTGCGTATAATCGTGCTGTGTGTGCTGTGTCACATTAACTTATTATAAGTATCATGTCTGTCTCTCTCAAGGTAGTTCATCTTCAACACGTATACAACTGTCATTGATTTTGTGTTTCTTTTTTCATAATTCTTTTTATATTATTCGATATTTAGTATATAAATTAATTAATTACCACAATGACTTTGATGAAATTTTTAAAGTTCTGGAGTTAATTTTGTTATATTTAATCTTACAATATCACATCATTATTGTGATTATGTTAAACTCGTATTTAATTTAAACATACATTTAATGTTAAATATCTGAACGGAATAATTTTTATATATGGAAAAATGATGAAAGTAAATTTTGTATAAATAAAATTAATTTATAAGTTTTCAAGGCATAATTTAAGTAATTGAACTATGTACACACGAACAAGATTAATAATTCATAGTTTTAATTTATTATAATAAATTATTCTCTCTAATCTTATTTATAAATATTTTTATGTAAAAATAAATTAAACAATAAATTTAAGTGACTAAAAATCATATTTAGAATCAAAAGCTACAAATTTTATATTCAATTTATAATCACCTATCTAAAATATCAAAATTAATTTTACATCTTTAGAATCATTTTTAACTCTTTCTACATGAAACCAACATACACTCTCAATCTCTACACTTAAAATCCATAACCTAATTGCATAATTTCTTATAGCTTTCTATAGATTCTCTCCATTAGATATATCTATTGAAGCGTATCAAACACCAAATATAGACATCTCTCTCACCCAAAATTCAAATATCAATTTAGCGTGTATTTGGTTCTGCGGTGACTAAAATTGATATTGAGTTTAATTGATTTTATAAAATTGATTTTAATTAAAAGTGAGTTAAATATAAATTGACCTATGTTTGAATATATTTAGGTAAAAACGAGTTCAACAATAAAATTTAGTGTAAAAATCATGTTTGAATTCAAAAGCTATAAATCATAATTTCAATTTAAAATCAATTCTAAAGGTAGAATCAATTATACTCGAAAACATCTAAATATATCAAAACCAATCAAAATTAAAAACAAAATGCACTAAACTTCCTTTGGTTCTTGCTTTCATAAAGTTAATGGTAAAAATAAATTCAACATCTATATTCAAAAAGACATTGTTGAAATTGAAAAGGATAGTGGGAAAGGACATTTGGATTTGTAGTAGGTACTAATTTAGTTTTTGAACATGTCTTCCATAATTACAAGACCAAATCCATAATATTTAGGTAGATAACAAAAAACTTTTTTAATAATAATACAAAAAAAAATTCTTTATCTTGATTTAAAAAAAAAAAGTGCTTTTTATTATGGGTTTTTTCTTTCTAAATAGTATAAATACTACCGGCAACTAATGCACAACTTTTTTAAATTCAAACTCAATAATATAATTATCATTAAAAATTCACATTTTTAAAATTCTAAATTTATTTTAAATTTAATCTAATAATATTGATATTAATAGATAAAATTAAAATATTTTTTTTATATATTTATCCACTATTCATTTAATATTGAAATCGAATAAAAATAATTCATCATTTTTGCGTATAATCGTGCTGTGTGTGCTGTGTCACATTAACTTATTATAAGTATCATGTCTGTCTCTCTCAAGGTAGTTCATCTTCAACACGTATACAACTGTCATTGATTTTGTGTTTCTTTTTTCATAATTCTTTTTATATTATTCGATATTTAGTATATAAATTAATTAATTACCACAATGACTTTGATGAAATTTTTAAAGTTCTGGAGTTAATTTTGTTATATTTAATCTTACAATATCACATCATTATTGTGATTATGTTAAACTCGTATTTAATTTAAACATACATTTAATGTTAAATATCTGAACGGAATAATTTTTATATATGGAAAAATGATGAAAGTAAATTTTGTATAAATAAAATTAATTTATAAGTTTTCAAGGCATAATTTAAGTAATTGAACTATGTACACACGAACAAGATTAATAATTAATAGTTTTAATATATTATAATAAATTATTCTCTCTAATCTTATTTATAAAAAAAAATACATTTTTTAATATATTTTCTTAAAAATAATAGTTAAATGCAGTTAATTTTTTTTAATTATATGTAACAAAATAAATACATTTATCAATTTATTCCTAATTATAATAATTATCTCCTTACAATAATAAGAAATTAATTCAATGTATTTTTGGAATAAAATATTAAATATAGATAAAATTGTTGACATTTATTATATTTTAATACAACAAATATTTTAAAAAATTATTATAATTGAATTTAGAGACAAAAAGTATAATAATTGTCTATTAAAAATAAGTAAAAAATTAACTTACAAACATTAGATAAGTTAATTTTACAAGTTTTTTCAATAAGGGTTATTAAAATAACATTATTTTTACTCAATTTTTTTTAGTTTTAAACTCCATATTCTTAGAATAATGGATTTAATGTAATAATTTGGGACACTTAGTCACGTCAAAGATACATTATAGAAATATTCATGTTGTTCACCGCTTTATTCATTGAGCTAATGATTGTTTTATGAATAAAAACAAAATAGCTCCCAATTAGAGAGAGAAAAGCGACCTAAAATTGTCTTATATAAATGAGAGCTATTGCAAACCTAAGAAGAGTTTTTAACCTAATTTTCATAGTATTAACTCTGTCCTAGCCACCATACACGTTTCTCAACTATATATGGAAAAGAGTTTTTAATATAATATACTTGAAAAATATATTAATGTTAAATGGTTATGAACAACATTTAAGTTTATATGGAGGCTAATTTGCTAAAATAAGGTGTAGCATCATATAATGTGTAGTGTGTGAATCCATGGGTGGTAATATTACATTGATTATCATGATAAGTATGTTAGAAAACCCCTAAAGTCAATCAGGTCCAAGGAATGTTGTAGCATGTTGCAACATCAGAAAACATATTTCATAATTGAGTTATATCTTTAACTACTTTTTATCCTCTGAATCTTAGGCAAATTTTCCCTCATTACTTCTTGCATTTTAACTCTTAAATATACTTTTTATTGTCAATACAAAATGACTATCTTTTCTACTTGTTACTTTGGATCTTAACTAATTGAACTTATAAATTTGGGAATATTTAGAACTTAGTTACATCAATCCTCCTGGGAACAATACTCTACTTTCACTTTATTATTTGGAACGATTGTGTATACTTGCACACAACTTATTTCAAATGCAAAATGGTGTCTCTCCCTCTTTCTTGCATAGTCGTGTAATCTCACTCTCACTACCTCTCCTTGCTCTGTATGCAGTCGCACCGCTTCTCTTTGCCTCACTGTCTTGTTGTGTCGGTGTTGCCTCTTTTCATGTTCTAAATGTTTTCCTCTTCTACTATAGGTGAATTATGATCTGCTTTAGACTAATGAGAAAAAAGAAGGAACAAATCTCTTTGTGAATTTCGTTTATAAATTATAATTTATTATTTCTTATTTATAAATTTTGTTTGTGATTTGTAAAGGAAAGATTAATTTTCTATTCTAGTGTTTGTGACTTGTATTAAATAGTTAAAATAAATTGAACATTTATATTTAAAATTGAAAAAGAAAGTGGGAAATGACATTTGCAGTTGTTTGTTTTTGTGCGTATTTGTGTTATGTGTTGGTTGTCACACATGTCTCTCACTCTTTAATCTATTTAATAATTTTAAAATGTTAGTTCAACTCCAACACGTATATGCAATAAAACTAAAAATCACGTATTTAAGGATTGTGAAAGTGTTTTACTAATTGTGCAATTAATATAATTTTATTGTATTTATATATTATATAGATGTAGATATAACACATATAGATGTAGATCTAACACATATTGATTTATCAAATATATTAAGGATATTTGATATATCATTTTATTCTCTTGGTAGTATTTCTAAAACACATAAAAAGAAGAAGACTACAAACGAGCACTAAGTTGGCTTGTAATTTTAAATTGAAAAAGGGAAAATTGTTATTAATAGCAATGGCAAAACAATTGAATTAGGACTTCATTGACAATGATGTTAGACTCTTAGTTTATGAGTTTGAACTCATAACCTCTTATTTAAATCTCTTTTGGTGTCTCTTAACTTACGAACCTAATTAACTACCTATATTTTTTATTAAGAATATTCTATATTAATCACTTAAATGGATACCAAATATATATTTATTAAATGGAGGTGAATCATAATATCCTATTATATTTGTTGGGAATAATACCCCAAGAAAAAGCAAAAGAATATTACATGTCTCTAGGAAAAGAAACACTTCTCATATTTGCCAACAAGATATTAGATGAGAAGTCAATATAAATATAAAAAATACTATTTTTGGAAGGAGACAACCCAAACTTAGAAAAAGAATATGCAACTTAATTTGTTTCTCATATGCACATGCTTCAAGCTATAGAAGGAGAATTCACGAAAACACTCCATATAATTCGATTACTAAAGTATAACTAGGATTACCATCACTACACTCTTTGAAAATAAGATTAATGGCTACTTAGACCCCCCAAAGAATGACAAAGAGGGAGTACTAACCTATTGATTTGAATGACAAAGAATGTTATATTCAATAAAGTGGTTTGACTTAAAGAGACAAATTGAAAATGAATTATTCAAAAAAAAAAAATTGAATTTAAACTCTGACTATTATAGTTCTTGATCAAATTTTATTTATTACTAATTGAACTTTAAATTAAATTACTATAATTTAATTTTCGAAAGAACCTGAAAATAAAAAAGAGAAAAATAATTTGATTTCTTTGAAACCTAGAGTTTCACCTTAAAAGTAAATATAATTCGAGAAGGATTTCAAGTTTAACTACTTCCTTTTGTGTAATTTATTTTATGTTCATTTCACTTAATGATTTGGAAAATATAAATAAATAAATTGTGTGTTTGTTTAGTTATGAGATAACAAAAATTGAGTTTGAAAGAATTGATTTTGTAAAGTTAATTTTAGTTAAAAGTAATTAAGTTGAATGTATAATAATTTATGTTTATATATTTACGTAAAAGTAAATTGATCAACAAATTTAAATCACTAAAAATCACATTTGGAGTCAAAAGCTACAAATTTCATATTTAATTTATAATTACATTATTCAAACATATCAAAATTAATTTTATATGTTTAGAATCACTTTTAACTATTTCTACATGAAACCAACTTATATTTTCTATCTCTACACTTAAAACCCCGAAGCTTTATTGCATAACTTTTTTTAGTTTTCTATAAATTATCTCCATTAGGGATAATTCTATTCGAAACGTATCGGACACTAAATATAAATATATATCTCGATCAAAATTTGAATATCAATTCACTTTGTCTTAAAAGTTTAGTCCCTTCCTTACATAACGTGTATTTGGTTCTACGGTATAAAATTGATTTTCAATTTAATTAATTTTGTAAAATTGATTTTAGTTAAAAGTGAATTTAATGTAAAGTCATTAATGTTTTGATATGTTTAAGTAAAAATGAATTCAACAATAAATTTAATGTAAAAATCACGTTTGAACTCAAAAGCTATAAATTATAACTTCAACTTAGAATCAATTCTAGAAATAAAATAAATTTTATTTGATATTGTCCAAACATGTTAAAATAAATTTTACAACTCCAAAATTAATTTTAGTCTCTCCAAAATTAAAACCAAACATGCACTTAACCTAATTTAATTCTTGCTTGCATAATTTAATGGTAAAAATAAATTCAAAATCTATATTCAAAATTTAGTATTATTAAACTCTAAAGGGAAGAAGATATTGTTGAAATTGAAAAAGATAATGGGAAAGGACATTTGCATTTGTAGTAGGTACTAGTTTAGTTTTTTAACATGTCTTCCACAATTACAAGACCAAATCCATAATATTTAGGTAGATAAAATAATAATAATAATAATAATAATAATAATATAAAAAAATTATTTATCTTGATTTAAAAAAAATGTTTTTTATTATATTTTTTCTTTTAAAATAATATAAATACCATAAAAAACTAATACAGTTTCGTTCCTAAGTCAATAATATAATTATCATTAAAAACTCTCACATAATTTCAAAATTGTAAATTTGTTCTAAATATAACTTAATAATTTTAATTAATTAAATTAGAATTTATTTTAAAATATCTGCACACTATTCATTTGATATTGTGACCGAATAAAAATAATTGATCATTTTTGCGTGTGTGTGCTGTGTCATGTCTGTCTCTTACTCTTTCCAAAGGTAGTTCATCTCCAACACGTATACAACTGTCATTCATTGTATGTTTTTTCTTTTTTCATTATTCTTTTTATATTATTCGATATTTAGTATATAAATTAATTCATTACCACCATGAATTTGTGAAATTTTTTAAAGTTATGTAGTTAATTGTCTTATATTTAATCTTACAATATCACATCATTATTGTGATTATGTTAAACTCGTCTTTATTTTATACATGCATTTAATGTCAAATATCTGAACGGAATAATTTTTATATATGAAAAAATGATGAAAGTAAATTTTGCATACATAAAATTAATTTATAAGTTTTCAAGGCATAATTTAAGTAATCGAACTATGACACACGAACAAGATTAATAATTCAGACTTTAAATCATTATAATAAACTATTCCCTCTGAACTTATTTATAAAAAAAAAAATACATTTTTTAATATATTTTCTTAAAAATAATAGTTAAATGTAGTTAATTTTTTTAATTATATGTAACAAATTAAATACATTTATCAATTTATTCCTAATTATAATAATCATCTCCTTACACTAATAAGAAATTAATTCAATTTATTTTTGAAATAAAATATTAAATATAGATAAAATTGTTGATATTTATTTATATTTTAATACAATAAATATTAAAAAAAATTATTTATAATTGAATTTAGAGACAAAAAAATATAATATTTGTCTATTAAAAATAAGTAAAAAATTAACTTACAAACATTATATAAGTTAATTTTACAAGTTTTTTTAATAAGTGGTTATTAAAATAACATTATTTTTACTCAATTTTTTTTAGTTTTAAACTCCATATTCTTAGAAAAATGGATTTAAGATAATAATTTGGGACACTTAGTCACGTCAAAGATACATTATAGAAATATTCATGTTGTTCACCACTTTATTCATTGAGCCAATTATTATTTTCTAAATATAAGAACAAAATAGGTCCAAATTAGAGAGAGAAAAGCGGTTCAAAATTGTCTTATATAATTGACAGCTATTGCAGAACTAAGAAGAAGAGTTTTTAACCTAATTTACAGAGCCTTAATTCTGCCCTAGCCACCATACACGTTTCCCAACCATATATGGAAAAGAGTTTTTAATATAATATGCTTGGAAAAAATATTAATGTTAAATGGTTATGAATAATATTTAAGTCCATATGGAGGTTAATTTGCTAAAATAAAGTATAACATGATATAATGTGTAGTGTGAACTCATAGGTGGTAATAATACATTGATTATCATGATAAGTATGTTAGAAAACCCCTAAAGTTAATCTGGTCCAAGGGATGCTATAGCATGTTTCAACATCAGAAAACATATAAACATATTTCATAAGTGAGATATATCCTTAACTACTATTTATCCTCTGAATCTTAGTCAAACTTTCTTTTATTACTTTTTGCATTTTAAACTCTTAAATATACTTTTTTATTGTCAATACAAAATGATTATCTTTATTATTTGTAACTTTGGATCTTAACTAATTGAACTTATAAATTTGAAAATATTTAGAACTTAACTACATCAATCCTTCTGAGAACAGACACTCTACTCTCATTTTATTATTTGCCATGATTGTGTATACTTGCACACAACTTATTTCAAACGAACATGGTGTCTCTCCCTCTTCCTCGTGTAGTCATGTCGTCTCACTGTCTCTTTTTACTCTGTGTGGAGTTGTGCTGCTTCTCTTTACCTCATTGTCTTGTTGTGTCGGTGTTGCCTCTCAGACTTTTCATGTTCTAACTATTTTCCTCTTTTACTATAGATGAATTATGAACTGCTTTAGATTGATGAAGAAAAAAAAAAGGAACGAGTCT
Organism: Cicer arietinum; assembly: GCF_000331145.2. NCBI lineage: Eukaryota > Viridiplantae > Streptophyta > Magnoliopsida > Fabales > Fabaceae > Cicer > Cicer arietinum. The sequence goes on from NC_021164.2 coordinate 1,750,607, forward strand.
CTTTGTGAGTTTGTTTGTAAATTCTAATTTATCATTTCTTATTTATAAATTTTGTTTATGTAAAGGAAAGATTGATTTCCTATTCTAGTGTTTGTGACTTGTTTTAAATAGTTAAAATAAATTGAACATTTATATTTAAAATTGAAAAAGAGAGTGGAAAAGGACATTTGCACTTGTTTGTTTATGCGTGTATTTATAGTGTGAGTTGATTGTCACGTATGTCTCTCACTTTATAATTTATTTAATAATTTTCAAATGTTAATTCAACTCCAACATGTATATGCAATAAAACTAAAAATTCACGTATTTAAATTAAGACATTAAAATTAAATATTATTATTTGATTTAATATTTTAACGTGAGATTTAAAACTTTTTTATTCATTATCTATAAAAGTGACTCTATTATTTTTTTTTTTTTTTGCTATAAAGGATTGTGAGTGTGTTTTACTAATTATTCGATTAATATAATTTTATTGTATTTATATATTATAGATATAATAAATTTACAGTTCTTTATTTACAATTCTGATGCTAATAAAAAATTATTTAAAATGAAGCTAAAAATTAAGTAATTTTTAACTAAAAATTATTAAAATTAAAATCCAATTCTATTAAATAATTCATCTTAAACCAAAATCCTTTAACTAATTGAATTCATTTACTTAGTTCCTCAACTTATTATTATAATAAAATAAACACAAATTAAATTTTAAAAGCCATGAAGAAAAAAAAAACTTCTTCTCTCAACCAAACTCATTCATAATTCATCCATTTCTCAAAAGGAAAGAGAGAAAGAGAGAGAGAGAGAGAGAGAAAGAACAAAGAAAAACACAGTTTCTTCTCTTCAAATCTAGAACTGGATCTATTAACATAAAATGGATTGTTCTCTGAATCAACAAAGCTTCTTGCTTTGTTCTTCAATTCTTCTCATCATGGCTATCTCTGTTTCTTCTTTTCATCCAACTTTTCTTCCTAGTAACTATTTTTTCTCAACTTGTTCTATTCAACTTTCACAATTTTGTAAAAAGTTCAAATTTTTATATCTGGGTTTTTCTTTTTCTTATTGCAGATACTATTTTCGATTCTCAGGAACTTAAGGGTCGGCATCTTCTTCAAGCTAAACAAGGTTTATAATTTTTTATTTTTTTTACCAATTTTTTTTTTGTTCATCGTGTTTTTGGATCTAGCTGCATGTTATTGTTTTTTTATTTATGTTTGGAACTACTCTGAATTTGACAAAATCATGGTGGTACTTTGAATTTGTAGAATCTCCAAGTGTAGTTCTTAGATTTGAGCTGTCATGGCTAATCCAAACATGCACAAAATGTTGCTTTTGATTTTGTCAAATTTACTTTCAATCCAAAATTGACTTTGTTTTTTCAAAAATTAAGTTCTAGTTTTTTTTTTTTTTGGGTTTGTTTTGTTTATGTGGGTAGGTCTATTTAGTTTGCATTTACTTATGCTTATTAGTATTATTATTGAAGTTTGAAAATAACTGAATTTTTAAAGGTAAATTTATTTAGAAAAAAGTCCAACCAAAATAAAGAGTTACTTTTATATTATTATTATTTTTTTGTAGTTATAGATTTTTTGCTGTGATTTTCTGTTAATAAAGTTTATTAGCATCAATGTTTAAAGAGTCATGATGGCAAATTATTTGATGTGGCACCAAAATGATTCTTCTGTCAAGCTTTCTGTGAAATCAACTTTGACCATTTTGATTTCATTTATAATCTTTGGAAGATTAATTTGATGTTGCATACAAACTTTTGGAGCACCAAATTGAGGTATAATGTATAGGACCAAAATAATAACTTAGTCCAAAATGTTACATTACATACATACATTACATACATACATTTGCATTAAGAATGGACTAATACAGAAGTATGGCTCCAAATTCTGGCAAAATTTTCTTTATTAATTGTTGTGGATGAACTATGTTACCTTTGTGCTGCTATGTATCCGTTAATGTATATAACGAAAGTGACGATTTAGTCTCGCATTTTGTACTAGCACTGCAACCTATGAAATACGGACACTGGTCATAACATTGACAATAATTTAAGAAAATTGAAGTGATTGAATGTATCAATGTCGTGTTTTGTTGGACATCGAGACATGTCAGATACCAGACAAATACGCCTTCAATCTAAAGTGTTAGGGCTACAAGTCCAACTTTAAGAGCAAAGTTTGCCAATATCTTGAATGCGGAAGGGACTGTAGTATTCTGTTTCTTTTTGTTGTCATCTAGTATCTCCTTTGAACTAGTGTTGTTAAATAGCAGCTATAGTGTAGCGAAATTTGAACAAATTACTATTGATATGTGATATGTTATTTAGTACAAAATGTTGTTGTTAACTAGTGGCTATAACGTTGTTGTGTAGCAGAATCTAAACAAATCGTTATTTTTTGCAATCTGCGATTGACAATATTGCTCTGAATTATGAATTCATATTACTGTTTCGTATTGGACCTGCAGGTTGTTCTGTGAATTTCGAGTTTCTAAACTACACGATAATCACGAGCAAATGCAAAGGACCACGGTACCCTGCCAAGCCATGCTGTGCTTCATTTAAAGAATTCGCATGCCCTTATGCCGACGTGTTGAATGACTTAACGAATGACTGTGCATCAACCATGTTTAGTTACATTAATCTTTATGGACATTACCCTCCTGGACTCTTTGCCAGCGAGTGTCGTGAAGGGAAGTCAGGTCTAGCATGCCCGGCAATGCCGCCATCTGTGTCAGCCGATGATACCTCAAATCAAATAGTATATAATCCATCTCTACTGCTTGTGCTCACTGCCTGCATCTTCATCGTCTTGTTAGTCTGATATCTCTCAATTTCCATTCATTTGTTGCATTAATTGCATTGTTGTATTATTAACGAACAAATTATTTTATATAATATTATGATGTTGCCTGATCCATGTAGTCGACCCTATTTAGTAGGATAAGGCTTGGTTGTTGTTGTTGTATATTTTTTTGCTTAACACGTTCATTATCGACTATGCGGGATGATTGCAAGTTTTGTTGGAGCTTGTATTTTGTGTGAATTAAATTTTTGCAAATATGGTCAATTGATTTAAGCCCTTGGATAGAGTTCAGAACCGAATATTATTATGTGTTTGGATCTATGCTGAGATTTCATTTCTTAAAACCAAATCATGTATAGATATAAATTTTAATACTTATTTATTGTTTTTAATTTTTGGATTTTTACTTCATAACCGATCCAAATTTTACTCGTGAACATGATAGTTGTGATTGATATAATCAAGAAAGTTATAAAGTCACCTAGCATGCAACTTTCTAAGAGTATGTAACTCTGAGGCCGTTGGCATGTTATTCAAACATTTGTACATAAGATTTTTCTAATTACATTGCTTTGGAAAAAGTTGAAAAAATTCACTAGTTAAAAAGCTCCACTCTTTTTGAAAAAGAAAATGAAACTGCATAGTTAGTCAAATCCTTGATCTCTATGGGTCCCATTTTTTTAAATATTATCTTTTAAAAAAAATTCAAAAAGTTTTTTAATTTTCTCAACTTTTTGAGAAAAATATCAATTTTTTATTTTGAGAAAGAAAAAAAATTATTTTATCGATAATTTTTTTTCGATATCTTTTTAAAAAAATAAATTTTCAATCAACAAAACACTAAATTGATAAATCTCTTCACTTAAATCTACAAAAATAATAAAATAATAGACTTAAAGTCTTAAAAAAGATTTAATAGGAGATTTTTAAAAACAACTTTAAACTTTAAATTTAATTGACAGCTCAATCCACCGCCCTAGAATCCATGCAAAGATAAGTCAAAAAAAAGTTGCCAACAATTTTGTTGAATATGGTTTCTGTGCATTATAAATACCATTTTTGTAGTACTTCAAATACTTAGCTTGAAGATTTTTTTCAACCTTATGAACAAACTCTTCACACTACTTCCATTATATTACATAAATAAGACAAACACAACTTTTTACATTATTCTTAACAAGCCAAATGTTTATTATATGCTTCTAATCACCATACAAATCTTAATATTTATAAATATACAAAAAATGTTTACAACATTATGTCCTATTGTTCCTGCCCCCTTGAACATGGAGGGTGCAGAATAATTTACATTATTGAGTTTTTTTATATATATTAGAGTAAAATAATCACCATATGAGGCTGAGCCTAGGCTTCTGGCGAAACTGCTTTTTTGCTACACACCAAGAACCAGGAAATGTGCTCAACTGTACACAATTTACAAACAACGTGAATATGCCAAAAGTGATGAAAGATCAAAGAATATGTAAATAAATTCAGTTCTGCAATAAGGTTTCAATATTTTGGGATACACTCACATTGCCAATCATCTTTGCTCCGAACCATGGAGTATCGACGTCGTATGGCGGAGGGATGACTCTAATTCCATTTGCCATGTATGGAGAAAGTAATGCATGGAGTTCCTTCTCTAATCTTTCTGTACAAGAATGGTCCCAAAACAAGTAGAATTAGACTTTGTTTGGATTAGCTTCTAGCTTGTGGGAGTTTACAAGGATCTGATTAGATTGACTTATTTGAACTTATCTACTGGGATAAACACCTGTGAGAGTGTTTGAGAGAATTTATGGAAATATCTTATAACATGTCCGCAAGTTGTTTTTAGTTTATTTCCATAAGCTCTTCAAGACAGCTTATGAAAACAACTTATAGTTTAAATGAAAACAGTTTAACTTTATTTCATCTTATGTTATGGAAATCAAATAACTTATACATAAGCACATATACAATGAGTGTTAATGCTATATATATGCGCTTAATTAAGTTGTTTATGCAAACATAATCTAAGTTAATAATTCTTCACTTACCAAAATATCATTGTAAGCTTATAGGTGTTTATGAATAAGTTAAATGAGAGAGCTTCTGTCTCAATCCTTTCTAAATTTCTCATTTAACTTCTTCATAAACACACATAAATTTATAAGGGCTTTTTAATTTTAACTTTAACTAGAAGTTATTATTTCAGAGAAACTAAGTTATTGCAAGATCTTTTAGTATTTCATTTTCTATGTGTTTCTTGAGAAGTTTATCCAAACAAACTCTTGGAACTCTGTTAGAAATAGGGATCCGAATTCCCTGTTGTAGGAAAAGCACGCGTTTGCACGCAGTAAACGCTCTCAGCCTAACATCTGAGATCAGAAGGTTCAGATTACATAATTAAAAAAATCAGTTTTAAATGATCTTGGCCGTTAATTTACAGTTGAGATCGAAATCCTGCTCTATTGCAATGATTTGAAATGTCATGCTACAAATAAATAAATAAATAAATAAATAAATAAATAAAGGAGATTTACAGATTTACCTGCCAAACCTGGCAAACATGCAGTTCCTCCCGATAAAACTACCGTCTTGTACCAATCACTGTCGCCCGTTAGTTCTGCAGAATGACAATGCTCCATACAAACAGCTATAGCCTGGTGCAAACCCATGACTAGCCTATACAGATAAGTCAAACATAAGCTTAAACTACAATCATGGTAAACAACAAAAACTATTGAAGCGGTTATAGAGACGAATAATTGATTTTGACATGTTTGGATATATTTCAATAAAATTGATTTTGCATTTAAAACTGATTGTAACTTGAAGTTTGAATTTGAAGCTTTTGCCTCTACAGTTGATCTGACGTCTCAAATTTATTGTTCAACTCAACTCACTTTTACATGAATGAATCCAAACATAAAACCAAACAGACATACCTAATTTGTCGCAACCATATTGCAAGAAATATAAATAAAATAAAAAAAACTTACATTCCAGAAAGATGTGGCTTGAATAAAATCTCTGCTGTCTGAAACCTCTCTTTTGAAAGTGTAAACCATCCATCTCCTGCAGTTTGAAATGATGCTTGTGTGTTTTCTTTTAATAGCTCAGCTTCATAATCAAGAGCAACATAGCATAGATTCTGTTGCAAACCCACAGAAATTGTTACGAAAAGAACAGAAATGTATAACAAAAAACTGAATAGAAATCCGATGTAACACCAATGCTTCATATTGAAAACGTGTTCGTTTTTGTGTCCGGCACTGACACATTTGGTTACATTTAATCCCTTCTATTTTCTTAAATTATTACTGGTGGCTACGTGTCAGTATCGTTTCCAGTGTCTGTGTTAGCGCTTAAAGATGATACCTCTTCCAACTAATCAACTATGCAAACTAATCCAAACTACTCACTCCCACCACAGTTCAACATAAAAAAATAAAAAATAAAAAGAAAGATAAAAAGAGGCATGTTCTCAAAAAGGAAAGTCCCACGTGTTCTCTCGAATAAATTTGTATCAACCACAAGAAGAATCACTTCATATTAATACCTCTTTCAAAGCACGAACAGTGTACAAAGATTGAAAATTTAGGTTGTTCAGTTGCATCTTCTCCTTAAGAAACCCAGTAAGTTTCATTGCTCCTAGTCCAAGAACTTCCACACCGACCTTGCGCATTACTTTACCATTTAAAACTGTAAAAGGATAACGCAGGTCACATTTATACCAACAAAAAAAAGGAGGAAAGAATTAGACAAACATTTGCTTCTAATATACAAAGTTAAAACAATTTATAAATTAACACAATGAAATGATGCTTAAACATTGACCAACGCTGTACGACACTTAGTCGATAAATTGAGACACTTCATGGAGGAAATTTATTGTCATGCATAAACTATAAGAATTATATTCAGACAGAGAAATAGAAAGAGCATGAGATGAGAAAAGAACAGTAGAGCATACTTGGAACTACTGATGTGACTTGAAAACCTATATTAACAACTATTCCGGAAGTTCGTTTTGCAGCATACAGAGCTAGAGTTGCCTACATTTTTCAAAATATATTATAAGTAAATACATAAATAATAAAAAATAAAAAAAGTCATATGTTTTTGCGATTTGCAACGAAGAAATGCACAATTACAATCTACTTGGTTTCAGAAATTGTCAACTTTTTATCAAGTTCACCTATTCTGGTACCAATTCGTTACAAAGATCAAAGCAACACAAGTTTATTCTTTTATAACCAAAATGCCATCAAGTTACCTGCAATGTGTCTCTAAGTTATCCAGTTTTTTTATTTTATTTTTCGCGTTAAAATATATTACCTGGTTGACAGCACAAACAGCAGGAACATTCATGTCAAACAGGGAACTATAAATCGCTTCTTTAAGTTGTCGTCTTGATGCTCTGGCTGATTCAGTATCTGAAATGAGGCAACATTTTGCAAGGCCAGAGAATCATATATGTAAGAAACCTATGTATTGTTGAAAAGGTTTGGAGACTTTTAAATAGATTTGACAATTATATGTGCATCGCCATGGCACAAATCACCATGTAAAGTATGATAAAACAACCATAGATTGAAAAAACTTAATCAGAACGGGTGGTGACAAGGTGATGTATTTTCATTTTCATTATTCCTGTTACATTCTACAAAGTAAATACTATAGGCCTCAAAAATGTATGTTATATAGTAATTTGAAGAAACCTGAGAAATTAATCAAATATGTCTGTATATTTGGGTTGACAAAGTTAATAGCGATGCATCAAGATAAAATCTTCGGTAGAATAATTGGAATCAGACAAAAGAAATAAAATAAATATATGACAGCTAAGGTCAAAATGTAATTATGTAAAAGTAGCTGTTTAGAGTTTTCAATGTACTTTTTGTTCTTTTCTTATTAGCACCAGTGAAGTAAATCATAAAATGCAACTTACCATCATAATGGCATAATGGTATAGAAACAATAACCGGTTGTTTATCTGATTTCACCCGCATCCTGCCAAGAAACCAACCGATATATTAAACATCAAGCAAGAACAACATAAAATAATTAGATAAACAATGTAAAACAGTTATGCATTTGTCCATGATAAGAATGAATATTTCAAACATGCACCGTAATTCCAAACATTCCAATGTCATTTCCAAAACTTGATTGTTTTGGCGATATTCATCTATATATGTGTGTCCGTAGATCAAAAAGTACCCGATTGCAATGAGAGAGACGATCACAGTTCATTTAACTGTAATTGTTAACAAGAAGAGAGAATCAGAATAACAATATACCTGTTATAAATAGTTGCAAAAAAATGCCGAAGCCTAGTATACATTGGCGATTCAAGGTTGCCAAATTCCTGCACATTAAAAAGGAGGAAAAGTTGCAGCAGAAGTGCAAAGAAACTGAAAACCTAAAAGGCAATGCATATTATCTGCAAGAAGTGCTTTCTGCAATTTCGTGTGTTTGGTTCTACAGTTTGATTCAAACTGAATTGATTTTAGTTGAAAGCAAGTTGAAGGTAAAGTGATTTATGTTGGATACATTCATGAAAAAAGTGATTTTTATCAATTGATGGTTGGATAGTTTCGACTAGAAGTCAAAATGAGGATGTATGAACACAGCAAAAACCAGACACAGTCAATTTTCACCAACTATTTTCATTCTAACAAAACATGCCATTTGTTTATTGCTAGTTCCAGCCAAAATCGTTACCAAAAATGTTGCGGATCGCCCAGACGGACAAGCGTATTTACTCCAACCAAATTTGCAATAGCCAGAACCACCTTGAGAAAAAACAATTAAAAGAATAATGTTAAAATTTTGATTAACAACTATTCCGGAAGTTCGTTTTGCAGCATACAGAGCTAGAGTTGCCTACATTTTTCAAAATATATTATAAGTAAATACATAAATAATAAAAAATAAAAAAAGTCATATGTTTTTGCGATTTGCAACGAAGAAATGCACAATTACAATCTACTTGGTTTCAGAAATTGTCAACTTTTTATCAAGTTCACCTATTCTGGTACCAATTCGTTACAAAGATCAAAGCAACACAAGTTTATTCTTTTATAACCAAAATGCCATCAAGTTACCTGCAATGTGAAAGGTTCTCTAAGTTATCCAGTTTTTTTTTTCGTGTTAAAATATATTACCTGGTTGACAGCACAAACAGCAGGAACATTCATGTCAAACAGGGAACTATAAATCGCTTCTTTAAGTTGTCGTCTTGATGCTCTGGCTGATTCAGTATCTGAAATGAGGCAACATTTTGCAAGGCCAGAGAATCATATATGTAAGAAACCTATGTATTGTTGAAAAGGTTTGGAGACTTTTAAATAGATTTGACAATTATATGTGCATCGCCATGGCACAAATCACCATGTAAAGTATGATAAAACAACCATAGATTGAAAAAACTTAATCAGAACGGGTGGTGACAAGGTGATGTATTTTCATTTTCATTATTCCTGTTACATTCTACAAAGTAAATACTATAGGCCTCAAAAATGTATGTTATATAGTAATTTGAAGAAACCTGAGAAATTAATCAAATATGTCTGTATATTTGGGTTGACAAAGTTAATAGCGATGCATCAAGATAAAATCTTCGGTAGAATAATTGGAATCAGACAAAAGAAATAAAATAAATATATGACAGCTAAGGTCAAAATGTAATTATGTAAAAGTAGCTGTTTAGAGTTTTCAATGTACTTTTTGTTCTTTTCTTATTAGCACCAGTGAAGTAAATCATAAAATGCAACTTACCATCATAATGGCATAATGGTATAGAAACAATAACCGGTTGTTTATCTGATTTCACCCGCATCCTGCCAAGAAACCAACCGATATATTAAACATCAAGCAAGAACAACATAAAATAATTAGATAAACAATGTAAAACAGTTATGCATTTGTCCATGATAAGAATGAATATTTCAAACATGCACCGTAATTCCAAACATTCCAATGTCATTTCCAAAACTTGATTGTTTTGGCGATATTCATCTATATATGTGTGTCCGTAGATCAAAAAGTACCCGATTGCAATGAGAGAGACGATCACAGTTCATTTAACTGTAATTGTTAACAAGAAGAGAGAATCAGAATAACAATATACCTGTTATAAATAGTTGCAAAAAAATGCCGAAGCCTAGTATACATTGGCGATTCAAGGTTGCCAAATTCCTGCACATTAAAAAGGAGGAAAAGTTGCAGCAGAAGTGCAAAGAAACTGAAAACCTAAAAGGCAATGCATATTATCTGCAAGAAGTGCTTTCTGCAATTTCGTGTGTTTGGTTCTACAGTTTGATTCAAACTGAATTGATTTTAGTTGAAAGCAAGTTGAAGGTAAAGTGATTTATGTTGGATACATTCATGAAAAAAGTGATTTTTATCAATTGATGGTTGGATAGTTTCGACTAGAAGTCAAAATGAGGATGTATGAACACAGCAAAAACCAGACACAGTCAATTTTCACCAACTATTTTCATTCTAACAAAACATGCCATTTGTTTATTGCTAGTTCCAGCCAAAATCGTTACCAAAAATGTTGCGGATCGCCCAGACGGACAAGCGTATTTACTCCAACCAAATTTGCAATAGCCAGAACCACCTTGAGAAAAAACAATTAAAAGAATAATGTTAAAATTTTGAGAAGTTTTAGGAACACTCTCTTTCCAGCACTGACTCTCTTATTGGGTGAAAAGAGACTGAGTGTTGAAAAGAGTGTTCCTAAAACTCCTCTTAATTTAAAATAAAATGTAATCATCAGGAGTAACCGAAACACAAGACCACAAAACAAAAATTTGCAAGACTAACCATCAATGATAATAGCACCAGGAACCTGTGCTCTCTGCCCATAAATTTGTTTGAATGATAGCTGAGGCCTTTGGCCAACAAAGGATCTGCAATTCATGGAGTCTCAAACACTTGATTTCACGAAATACTGATCAATCTCAAGATTCGTCAAAACACACAATACCAATCACTTGGACTACCACAGCTCGCCAAATTCACACCAAAGAACATGTTGAAGTTGTGGGATTTTAGAGAAAAAGATGAGACAAAATAATAAAGATTTGAATATTATTGATAATAGTTTTATGCTAACTTGATTACAAAAGACTCAATATTAATCTCAATTTATAGAGAAATATAGATTCAATCCTAAATCAGGAATAAATCATAATAATAATGAGAGATATTCTAAGATATCTCTATGATTATAAATTGATCATAGGAAATAACTCAATACTCTAATATAATAGAAAAGATATTATAAGATATTTTCTAATATTCTAACTGAACAAAATAACAATAACTTGTACCGCAACCACCCATCAAAGCATTGAACACAAATCAACTTGCACAACCCATCAAAGCTAAAAAAAATAAAATACCAATTCACTTGCACAGTTGAACGAGGATTTGATCACCATTTTAGTGTATAAAGTTGTAAGGACTATGCAATTAAGTCTTGAAATTAACGAAATTTTAAAATAATCTCTAAAATTAAAAATCTTTGATCATATTAGTACTTTTGGATCAATCAATTTAGTACTGAAATTGTCTCGAACAAACTAATGTGAACGGAAATTAAAAATAATTCATGAAATTAAAAATCCTCGATCACATTAATCCTTTTGGGTCAGTCAATGTAGTACTAAAATTGTCTCGAACAAACTGATGTGAACAGAATTTCTTAATTTCAAAGATCATTTTAAAGTTTCGATCACGATGACCAATCCCAATCCCTACAATTTGAAGGACCAAACTAGTAATTCCCTCATTGCACCCATCAAAGCACACAAAAAAGCCTCACTTCCACAACCCATCAAATTCACATCAAATCACAAAACACCAATCATTTGCACCAAAAACCACTATGCATTAAAATCGCAAATTTGCAATCACACACACAACCCATCAAATTGAATTGAAAGAGTCAACTCATCAAATCACAAAACAACAATCATTTACACTACAAAGAACAAACCATTAAAACCAATGTGCATCAAAATCAAAAATTTGCAAAAAAAAAACAAACACAGCCCATTAAGTCTAACTAAATTATACTGCAAGAACCATAATAAAGGAACAAAATTTGCATTAAATCAACTGACAAATGCTGATATTATTATGCTGGATATCATATCCTATCTTCGAACTGGGACCATGCAGTTGTGAGCGAGTTTATTTACCATTTACCATTTCATCATACAGATCAACAAAAATTTGCAATCACCCACACAACCCATCAAATCAATAGCATAACCCACCAAATCACAAAACAACAATCATTTACATTTACACTAGAAAGTAGAAACCATCAAAACCACAAAATTCCAACAAAACAAACACAACCCATTAAAACAAACTAAAATTAAATTCCAAAAACCATAAAAAGTAACAAAATTTAGAATACTAACGGAATAGGGTAACCAGAAGTCAAATTAGTTTCAGCAAAGAAAACAGAATCCCAAGATGGATCAGCTTGATGTCTCTGAAGAAAGTGAAGCCATAAACGATTATCAGATACCAAAAATCTCAAACCCTTGCAAATCACACTAAGCTTTGCAACTTCTTTTGGACCCAAAAGTCTCAAAATTTGTATCAAGATGTCACTTGGTAGTTGATCCAATTCACCTAAATCACCCCTACGTTGTACCAACACTTGTTGTTTTTCTTCATCTGAAGATGTTTGATTTCGTCTCAACATAATTTTCCACACTTTTCTTAGTATCATCGACATGATTAAGGTTTGATTTGGAACACATTCAACAGAAAACACAGTACAGAGAGAGAGAGAGAGATTTTGTTATGTTTGACGAAAACTGATCCTCTACTGCAATGTCTACATCTGAACTACTAACCGTTAGATCAATCCAAAGGCATATAAATTAAATTTTAAAATTAATAATAAAAAAAGAGTGAGGATGATTAGTCTATGACAAAAAATTGGTAATTTTTAGTTACTCGCATAAATAAATTGAGATATGTTTCAGCTGTGATGCAAATGTGTGTATTTGATATGAGAATATTTTATGTTTTCATTTTTAAAAATTATTTTCATTTCTGAAATTTTAGAATTTAGAAAATGATTTTGTTTTATTTTTTTCCTTTTTAAAAATAAAAATATTTTATTTGATTAACTTTTATTTATTATTTCACAAAATATTATATGAATAAATATGGATATTTATTTATTTTATTATTTTATGAATATGGATATTTATTTATTTTATTATTTTAAGTTGACTGATAATATATAAGTTGCTATAATCAAAGTAAAGTTGTGTATTTTTTATTTATTTATAATATTTTTGTGACATTACGACGTTTGAGTTTATTGTTTATTTTCTATAAATTTATTCGTTATCAATTAATTTATACGTTATTTATTAGCTTTTATGTTTAAACAGTATATAAAAGAAATGGACTAAATGTTACTTAATTTGTTATTTTTTTATTCTATGTCTAATAATCATATGATTATTTTTTATAATAAATATTAATATTTTTAATTTTATTATTTAATAGTTTCAAGATCAATGCAACCGTTTGAGAGTCCAACTTGAGGTAAGTAAAGGAATAACTTTAATCAATATATATTATACTATGACAACTGGTCAACGAAAAGGTATGCAGTTCAAATGAATAATTTTTTTTACCTTATTAAACGAATAGAACTTAGTAACAAATTAATGTTCCTTTAAAATCTATATAAATTTGAAAGTATAAGTGTGAAATAAAAAGTGTTTAAATAATTAAGTGATTGAATTTAAGTGATTAATAAATTTCAGTTAAAATTGATTTATCAATGATAAATATTTATTATTTATTTTTATATTTATCAATGATAAATATTTATTTTGTATTCTTGTATGTACCAATGAGAAATATTTGTCTCGTTTTATATAATATTTATTAGTGACAATTAATATTTGTCTCATATTTTTCTTTATGTATAAAAAAAAATACTTATCTTATGATTTTGAATTTTTGTCTCGTAATTTTTCATAATTATCACTGATAAATATTTGTCTTGTATTTTTAAGCATCAATTATAAATATTTATCTCACGTTATTTTAATATTTATCCCATATTTTTTGTATCAATGATAAATAAAAAATGAAAAATATAAATGTTGAAGTAAAAACTTTTTCGATATGTGTTTTAATGACAATGAATCTTATGAAATAAATGTTAAGTTTTCTAAATGATGATCTACTAATTTTTGCATTTTAGTTTTTGTTGAAATAACATAAGTGGTTAAGCTTGAAGTCACTCACATAAATAAGTGCATTGTATCAACTCGACAATAAAAATAATTGAGAAGGCTAATTCATAAATATAAATATGATTATCTTCAAGCTGATGATGATCATTGCAATACGTTGTATCTCAGTCACACTTAAAATCTCTTCGAAGAAGTCAAGAAAAAATATGGGTTAAGATGTGACTACATGAAAATTAAAGGATGAAGAATTCAAATATGAGGATGAAGTTCCAGATTCGAGGATGAAGAATCCAAATTCGATGATGAAAAATACAGATCTGATGATGAATATTTTTCACAATCTTATATCTAACGATAAACCCGAGAATGTATTTTCATCACAATCTCAGGTACGAAGATGAGTATTCTTCACAATTTTATATCGGATGATAAATATTTATCAAAATTTTCATCTCACAAATATTGAAAAAGTAATTTTCATAAAAGTACAAAATGACAAAAGTTGACAAGTTGTTCACACTATTCAAGGTTTACCAAAAGTAAACATAGAAGTGATATAAAATCAATCCCATACTTGATAGTATATAAATTGATAATAGATTTTCGCTGAAAATATTTTCTAAAAATGGAGAAAGTAAACAGCCTCTTAAGATTCCTAATTTATCGACACTTAAAATTTAGGAATCAAAAGGACGGTTTATTAAAAAAAAAACTCGCTTAAAAAAATTGAGAATTGGTTTTCTTAATAATGAATTTTCATCTAATTTAATAGTCATCAGATTAATCGAACGAAGGATATATTTGCAGGAGAAACAACCATTGTTGTTGATGATCTAGATTGACATATGATGAAAACGTGGTCATATTCTGTCCATTAACGTTTTTTCATATTTCACTTTTCATTTTTTTTAACAAGCAAAAATTAATTTAAGAATTAAATACACTTTTTAGATCTCAACTTTAACTAAAACAATAATTTTTTAGGGGAACATGTTAAATGAATATAGAAAAAAATTAATTTTAGTTATATATTAAATTATCTTTTATCTTATCTTATAATAATATAATAACTATAAATGAGGACAATACGTGGCATTTTGATATGTAAAATTTTCTGTCCATTTTAAGGATAAAAAATAAAATAGAACTACTTTTTTTGGATAGTAATTATTTTTATTAATTAAATTTCAATATAATAGCTGTAGTAGTAATAAATAGTGGTATTATTATTATTATTATTGATATTCACATTCAAATCAATCCAACAAAAAGTAAAAATCAAAAAATAAAAATAATACAAAATTGAATATGTTTAGATATTCTTTTATAAAAAACGCAGGAATTGAAATTTTGAATTCAACTTTCAAAATCGAATCAAATTGTATATATATCAACAAGTGTGAAACTCATGTTATGCATGAAAAATTAGACAAGAGAAAATATAAATACAAATAAATATATTATGTGAAATTTATTTGGGATTTTGTTGATTATATTAGTATTTTTGTTGTTGATGATAAACAATTACATTAAATTTAAAAGGGAAAAAAATTATACTTTTAAAAATCTATGCTTCATACTATATATTACAAATTTTGTATAATTATAACATTTTTTACGACATTTGTTTGTAAAAACTAAAAACAATTAACATTGATAATAGATTTTTAACAATGTCATGGAGAAAGAACTATTGTAGAATTTTAAAAAATTTATATTACTCCCATCTAATGAATGACATGTTCATATTTTATTGGGTATAGAATTATTTTTTTTAGTTGAGAGTTTATATAATTAATAGAGTAATCAATATAAAATTAATGAATAGAAAAACAGATGTAATAAGGACGTGATTTCATCCATAAAAAGATATATATTGATTATATTTTTGTCTAAAAATATATTGATCATTCATTTAAATGAAGATAATACTTTGATCGACAACAACATAAACACAAATGTGTTAAAACCGTAAATGTTTTGTGAATAGAAAATGATAAAAGAAAAGTGGTGTAAGGTGTAATTCGAGACTAAAAAGTAACCTCAAATCACTAATGTTTTATGGTAAAGAAAAAAGAGATGAAAAAATGAAAGTAATACGTAACTAGGTTAATTTAGCATGATTTGTAAATAAGTTGATATACATTGATTCTTTTTGTTGAAGACAATATATTCATTGAATCCCATTGATTGTTGTTTTTCTAATTTATGTGTTATTGAATACTACTCTAGTTATTTAGTTAAGCTTTATTGGACTTTCCGTTAGATTTCTATTACGATGTAGTTGACTTGTTTTTTCTATTTTATAAACCGTATATATATATATATATTTCTCAATAGTTAAATAAAGTAATTTTTAATTCATTAAACATTTAATTGTTATATGTTATTAGATAACTTTGTCTTCTTTCTTTTTCACGACTGACGACCCCATCTATGGAACCACAATATCCTATTTTAAAATTACTCAAATTGAGCAAAAAGATTATTACAAGAACCCTTATTACCTTGATCCAAGAGAAAATCTTGGAACTGTCCTTATCACTCCACAATTGGAGGGACCGAATTACTATCAATGAATTCTATCAATCAGTCGTGTCTTTCTTTCCAAAAATAAACTCAAGTTTATTGACAGAACACTTCTAATCTCATCTCCTTCGACGACAACTTTGAATCTTGGGAATGTTGTAGTGTGATGATTGTTTTTTGGATCACCCAATTCGTCTATTCATAAATTGCTTAAAGCATTGTCTACATCGAAAATGTCATTGATCTATGGAATGAACTAAAAGATCACTTTACCAAAGGTAATCATTTTCAGTCTTCAAATCTTCTTCACGAAATTCATTCAATATGTCAAGGTGAGCATTATGTGACTGCTTTTCATACTGCTTTGAAAGCCATTTGAGTCGGACTTGATCAATTATGTCATCTACCTTCATGCATTTGTACCAAACCTTGTGTTAGTTATGTAAATTTTATGAAAAATCTAAAGAACCTTAAAAATTATGAGTTTGTTATGTCTTTCCTCAAGAGTCTCAATTATCAATTTTCTTCTATTAAAACCCAAATCCTCACAAATGGACTATTTACCCCCAATTTCTAATGTCTTTGCTTGGGTCATTCAACTAGAAGGTCAAATTGCCGCCACTACAACTAGTTATAATATATATCAATAGTTGAATAAAATAATTTTCAGTTCATTAAACATTTACTTGTTATATGTGTTAGATCAGAAGTCTATGCGACAAAATTATAACGAGACAAAACTAAAAATGAATGTGTTTAATTAAGATATTAAAAGTAAATTGATAAAAATATTATTGTTACTAGTGTGTAACGCTATGATTCGTGCGTCACACGGAGACAAATTAAATTAATAATAAATTATATTCTTATATTAAAGAACAATAAACTTTTATCGAGAAGAAATGTAAAACATATGTATTTGATGAAGAGAGACGGTAAAGATATATTCATATTTCATCATCTAGATAGATGTAATATAAACTATCAAATCTATCTCAATTTAATATTTGTTCAATTTAATATTTGTGCAATCTAGCGCCAACTTTCCCCAAAAATACAAATAGCCATTATGAAAACGTAAGAAAAAAACTTAACGCGTCTAATGTATTTGCATATAAAAAATTAAAGCTACTTTTAAACTAAAGTTGAATAGTGAAATATTAATACCAAATCATAATATTAAAATAACACATTTTATTACAATTAAATTATTTAATACAATGAAACCGATAGTATACCAGTATGAAATCATAATAAAACTAAGAAAAATATTTAGGATACATCCATAGGGTGTATACATTTTGAGTTTTAAGGAGATAAAGAAAGATAAAAAATAGTGATGTAATAGATATTATATGTTGATAATGTAATAGCAAGAAAAATATAGAAAAAAAATAAAGTGTTAAATAGATATATAAAAATTGTGCATGTATGTGTATAATTGTTGTAAATCAAAATATTACAATAACAATAAAATTCCAAAGCTACTCATTGGTCGAACCTTTAATTTTCTTCAGCAATCCTCACATTGTCGCAAAATAATCTACAAACTTTATTGTAGCACAAAAAAAAAAAAAAACTAACAATAGAAAATTTAATACAATTTTTTAGGCAAAATTTAGATATACTATTGACGGAAAGAAACTTATTTTTTAAATCAATAATTTTTTTTATAGAAAACCTCTAATAATTTTGAAATAAAAAGATAATTTTCTTTAAGTGAATCAATTAGAACACATGTGAATGATATAATTATTTTCTAATGATTTTAACAATTAAAATGTATTGGCAAATAAAAACACAACTATAGATTTCTTTTTTAAGTATCAAATCAACAATTATATTTTTATTCCATAATAAATCACTTTATTTATTTAACATGATAAGATAAACAATTAAAAGCAAATGAATTTTTATAAATTTTAGTCAGTCTTTACATAATCACTTTTCTTAATTGAAAGCTAAATCACGTTTACAAATACTTAGTAGTGTTTTTACAGAACTCTTCAATCAAACATTTTCGTCGTAATTGCTCAACCACCATTTCTACTATAAAAAAAAAATCAAACAAAATTAACCTCTTACTAGATTGGTTAGCCGAATCAAAATTAACTTATCATTTCGTTAATAAAAAAGAAATAAAAAGCCATAGACAAAAATAGACAATTGAAAGGAAGAAAACACACGATACAAATAAATTAATTTAAAATATTTTTGTTTTCAACAAACAAAAAATCTAAATATATAGAAACTACGAGACACTATCTCGTTTCTGCTCAATTTTAGGCAACAATAGTTATTAAAGAATAATGATAAAAACCTTTTCTTTTTTCCAACATGTATTCCTTAATCAAAGTCTTTTACTTAAACACAGAACTTAAAGTTTATATCTTCCAAAAAAATTCAAATACTCCATTAATTGATAAATACATCTACTATATAATTTAAATAAAAAATAATAAATTTAAACAATTTATTTAATTAATTATAGATTGTTACTAATAATAGAAGTTTAATATAATCAACTATTCCATTGATCGACAAATAACAAATTCATTAAAAAAATAAAATTTATAACATTATAGTGTTTTAGATTTGAATGGGTGGTTGTGTCTTTTTTTTTCTTTCAGAAAATTGCATATACAATTAATTGCATGTCTTAATTTTTTAATTCTCTAAATAAACTTTCAACAAATAGTTTTTTTTCGTCCAAAAAATTAAGGGCATATGCAATTTTGAATGTCTGATTTATTTAATTCTTCAATAATTAAGTTTTCAACTTTCAATAAAAAATTAAATAAAAATCAAATTAAATTAATAGATTAGTTAGATCCGATTAATAAAAACTTAATTACTATAATTAGAAACTCAAAATGTGAATTCGTTTTCTAATGATTGTCAATGGCAAATTTTCCATAAAACAATACTTATAATATTATTATGTATAGATAGATTAATTTTTTTCGGAATGAATATTATTATAATTTAATTTAATATTGTAATGTGACCTTTTAAAATATTATTATTTGGAGTATATAAAAGTGACACATGTCATCTTCTTTAATAATCGGATGTGAAACAGTTTTGCTAATACTGTAATCAATATAAATTCCATGACATTTGTATATAAATATAGATATAATTTTTAATATTTAATTTTTATTAGTACTAGATTTTTGTCCGTCCATGAAAAAATAGATTTCAATAGCAACGATATTAAAGTTTAAACAAAATATTATATATAAGACTTTTTAAAATTGTATAACTAAATATAATAAACAATTTATATAAATTTATATTGTATTAGGTAAGTTATATTGTATTTTATATGTTTAACTAACTGAGTTAGTAAAGATCAATTAGGTAACTTTAGTAAAAAAAGTTATCTTTATTTTTTATATAATAATAAAATATACTTTGATTTTGTTACAAATATTTGAATTATTTTCTAAACAATCTTATGAATTTGAAAACTATTCATCTTAATCATTGAATCATAATTCATAAATAAAAGTGTAGATTTGAAAACTCAATTAAGGGTCACGTGCCTTTAAAGAAGAGAGGTTTGATACTATTGTAATTATTTTCTAAATACACATCTTAATTAACATTTATTTTATGTTTATTTGTCTTGCATTTATGATAAGTCGGTAACCATTGACATGCATAAATGGTGTATCCAATGCTTATCAAGACACAAAATTGCTAATCAATCCAAATATAATAGAAGATATTCATACATAGAAAAGTGTGTATTCATCTTTTAAAAGTGTGTGCTTTGTTTTTCTAATGATTTTTTTACTTATATCTTATTTACACTACTAATTTTATTCAAATAAAACAAAAAACTTAAACTTAAACTCAATTAAAAATTAAAATAAAATAAATTTTTTAAAAATTTGATATATATAAAATAAAATAACATCTCAAACAAAACCTAAATATCTAAAAGTAAAATATTCTTGGATACTCGTACAAATTGTTTTATAAACATGTGTAAAATTATTTAATGAAGTAAATACATACAAATTATATTCTAAAAACTCACTTCAATTTGAAAAAAAAAATAAAACTTACATATGTAATTAAAATATTTAAGTTTAATCGTTATACATTAATTACATAAAATAATTTCACATTAATATTTAATCATAATCTATAATTTGTTTTGTAATTTTTTTTATAAAATTAATTTACATTTGATAATAGATTTCTTATATTTACTTATGAAATTAATAATTATACAGTGTCGCCATAAATGAATTTTAGACAAGAAAAAATCATTCCTTATATATCAATGTAAAATTATTTTATCGACTATGCATTAATTCGTAAATTTATTTAGTAAATAAATATATAAATAAATATCGCCACATATAAAAATGTGGATTTGTTGTTTTTGTTACTCTTTCAATCCACAAACTTCTCCCAAAAAAAAAAAATAGTAAATTAATAAATAAATAAATCTAAAAAGTATAAATTGATATATTTATATTCATTTGTTAATTTGTATTTCTGAGAAGAGATCGACGAAGTTCCTTCCGACAAACAAAGGTTCGCATCATATCTCAAATCTCAAATTTTCAATTTGTTTTTTCGTTTTTTAATTCTTTTTAATATTTTCGTTTTCTTCTATATTTTTCAACCATTGACATGCATAAATGGTGTATCCAATGCTTATCAAGACACAAAATTGCTAATCAATCCAAATATAATAGAAGATATTCATACATAGAAAAGTGTGTATTCATCTTTTAAAAGTGTGTGCTTTGTTTTTCTAATGATTTTTTTACTTATATCTTATTTACACTACTAATTTTATTCAAATAAAACAAAAAACTTAAACTTAAACTCAATTAAAAATTAAAATAAAATAAATTTTTTAAAAATTTGATATATATAAAATAAAATAACATCTCAAACAAAACCTAAATATCTAAAAGTAAAATATTCTTGGATACTCGTACAAATTGTTTTATAAACATGTGTAAAATTATTTAATGAAGTAAATACATACAAATTATATTCTAAAAACTCACTTCAATTTGAAAAAAAAAATAAAACTTACATATGTAATTAAAATATTTAAGTTTAATCGTTATACATTAATTACATAAAATAATTTCACATTAATATTTAATCATAATCTATAATTTGTTTTGTAATTTTTTTTATAAAATTAATTTACATTTGATAATAGATTTCTTATATTTACTTATGAAATTAATAATTATACAGTGTCGCCATAAATGAATTTTAGACAAGAAAAAATCATTCCTTATATATCAATGTAAAATTATTTTATCGACTATGCATTAATTCGTAAATTTATTTAGTAAATAAATATATAAATAAATATCGCCACATATAAAAATGTGGATTTGTTGTTTTTGTTACTCTTTCAATCCACAAACTTCTCCCAAAAAAAAAAAATAGTAAATTAATAAATAAATAAATCTAAAAAGTATAAATTGATATATTTATATTCATTTGTTAATTTGTATTTCTGAGAAGAGATCGACGAAGTTCCTTCCGACAAACAAAGGTTCGCATCATATCTCAAATCTCAAATTTTCAATTTGTTTTTTCGTTTTTTAATTCTTTTTAATATTTTCGTTTTCTTCTATATTTTTCTCTCATCCAGATCTATAAATTATTATGAAATTGTTACAAATTGATGATCGTTGTGGAAATTAAACGAAAATTCTTGATGAACTTGAGAAATTATCATTAAAAAAAATTCCTCTGTTGATTTTGTATCATACCAGAGGTTATTCTTCCGGAACCCTAATTTTTTGGTTGTGTGTATGTTATAAAAGGAAATTTTGGATGAATTTGGCAAAATTGTTCAATTTTTATTTTTATTTCCTTGATTTCATTTGTGTTATTTTGGAGGATATTCTGTTGGAACCCTAATTTCTGAGTTGTTTTAAGTTATTATTTTCAATTTCTATATTTGCCTTATTTTCAAAGGGTTCATTGGAACAATAGATAATTAGTTAATTTGCTAATTATGATTTTATTATGCTTTTGCAATTACTAAATCGTGATAGTTGCTTAATAACACAGGGATCCTAGTTAGTTATAAACTTAAAATCTTAACTATTTTGAAATGATAGGCAGGTTAAGGTGGTTACTGAATTTCCTTTAACTGAATTTCCTATTTCAGAAGGAATATATTTTGATGTTATAACTCTGGATTTGTTAATGTATTCCTAGATATAACTTGCGAACACGCTTTTTTTTTTCTTTTCTGAAAAGCAAGTAGGATTGTTTCTGTCACCCATATATATTCCCACTTGTTTGTTAGAAAGATTATACTAGCATGTTACAATTTTAAATTTGTTGATGTATTTATGTGTGTGTAACATACTAGCAAGTGGGAGTGCGTGCGTGTGTATGTATATGAATATGACATGGGCACACACAACTTTTGAACTCAAGTGTTGTCGTAGACACTGTAATGTTAGGTGCCTCTGATTTTCTATTTCTTTTAATCTCTTGATATGATAGGTTCTACAACTTCTAGTTGGTCCAAACATGTCTCATCGCCAGGAGGGTGATGCTGAATATTTTGCGGATGAATACGAAATGGAAGACATAGAAGATGATATTGATGGTGAATCTATTAATAGAGAGGCGGGCGATGTCGAGTCTGATGTTGATGAATATGATTACTCGGTTTGTAACACGCTGTTTCTTATGTTTTTACAATTTTTGCTGTGTTGTGAATATTTATATGATGTACATTAACATCTTTTATTGTACAATAACTCATTTTCAATTCATGGAGGTGTCAACTTATCCTCCTCCTAATTAAATAATTCATCAAGCAAATGTAAACTGTATACATTTTATATTTATCATTCTATGAGTAATATTGTAATTGTGGTGGCAGAGTAGTAAAGCGGAAGACACCACAGCTGCTCAAGCTAGAAGAGGACAAGACATCCAGGGGATTCCATGGGACAGCCTTAGTATCACCAGAGAAAGGTATCGGCAAACTAGGCTTGAGCAATACAAGAATTATGAAAATATTCCTCATTCAGGGGACAAGTCAGGGAAGGTAAAAAGTTGATGCCTTTTCTTTTTGATATTTCAGAGAAAAAAAATTCTTTGATCACGTCATTGGTCATAACTTACCTATTTATTGTTATATATTACAAATAGGATTGTAAAAGTACAGAAAAAGAATACTCATTTTATGAGTTCAGGAGAAATTCAAGATCAGTGAAATCAACAATTCTTCATTTTCAGGTAAGCTGTATCTACTCTAGTTTCTATAATGGTTTAAGGGTGCACTCTTCGTTTTATATAAATTTACAACATAGATCAGCTTATTAATGTCAGTAAAATACTAAAGGTAGGGTCAAACTTTAAGTGAAGTTTGAAAAATATTGGTACTTTATGTACCATATGTTGAATTTGATAGCAAAAGTAGACAGAGAAGGAAAGTACTCTAGAATTAGATCACTCACAGACAATGTTTTGCAGACAAATAATTAATACAATGCTTTTAAGAATAAATTTAATATTTTGTTGTTTGATTAAAAAAATATACTTTCATTAATATCCATACATCATTTATCAAACCACATTATGTAGCGAATAGTCCAACTGTCCAGTTAAAAAAAAAAAAAATAGTCCAACCATCTATTTATTATATAATTTTTTTTATCAATAAAGGCTATTTATTATATGAACCGCCACCATAAATTTTGATCATTTATTTATTTATTTATCCTGCCAATGACTACAATTATACGATCAAGAAAGCAGAAAAGACGAAACAGTTGTTTTTCATTGACATAATTCCTCCCGTGAGCAAGTGCAAAACTTAATTCGTTCATATATTCCCCATGACACAAACCATTTCACCTTCATATCAACCTTCCCCCACCTCTCTCTCTGCATCTGTGTGTTTTCCCGCAGCCACTTCATGTGGACTTCAGATGCGCGCACAGAAATAAGGGAAAAAGAAATGGATCGCGAGAAAAAATTATTTGGTTTTAGAGTTTGTGGAGAAACAAAAAAGGCACAGATCCAACTAGGGCTCTCAAAGATGAACTTTGGGGGAAAAAGAAGAGAAAAACTAAAAAAAAAAGGAGTTTAAAGTATTTCTTTCTGGCCAGTTCGAATGGTTTATTTCCGGTTCTTACAGACCACCGACTTTTAACTCTTGATCAGACCGAAATCAACTCTGCTTCCCAGTTTGCTCATAGATAAGCTTATGATAATTGACCACCTTCACATGTTGCATATAAATCCAGTTTAAAAATAGTGTCCTTCACAGTTTATATTACGCCAAAAATGTGTAGTCTGTTCCTGGGATGCAAATCTTGAGCAATTTCTGGCATGGCATAAGCTTTAAAGAGATATGTCTTGCTTGGTTTGACTGATATCTCCTTTTTTATGCTTATGCAGTTGAGGAATTTGGTTTGGGCTACATCAAAGCATGATGTATACCTTATGTCGCAGTTCTCAGTAACACATTGGTCTTCTTTGACTTGCACAAGGTCTGAAGTACTCAATGTTTCAGGACACGTTGCACCATCAGAGGTGAATGTCCCTTTAAATAATATTTTTAATTGAATAGCATGAACTTCTAATTGGTCATTTGCGAAAATTTTATCGGAAAAATTGATCAATCGTGAATCTTCCTTGTTATCAATTTTGATTATCAGAAACATCCTGGAAGTCTATTGGAAGGATTCACACACACTCAAGTTAGTACACTTGCAGTAAAAGATAATCTTCTAGTTGCTGGAGGATTTCAGGGTGAACTCATTTGTAAGGTAAATTGGTTAATTTGCTCATGCTTTTGGATATATATATTTATCTGTTGTGGATAGAGCAGTGGATGTAAATTGTAGTCTTGGACATCCACTATCTGAGGGTTTTGTGTAATATATATTAACAAAATTTAAAGAATGCAATGCACCGCTTGCTTACACAACATGCACACATAAATTGACTTATATGTGGTGATGAGTGAACTTTCTTGGCAATATTTTAAAGGCTTAAATATCTTTTTCATCTCTATAAAGACACTGGTTTTCGCTTTAGTCGCCGTCAAAATCTTTTGTTTGTTTGTGATCTCTGTAATGTCCAAAGTCTCTGCATTTGCTCATCAGCCTCAGTTACAAAAGAGGCTGACATTGCTATTAGGTTCTACATGTGTTTTTTTGGTTATTTTTGCAGATGCTGTAAATATGTCCATCATAGGATTTGTTTTTGGTTTTAGAACCATCAGTTGATATATTTTATCACCTTTGTTATTGGAATGCAGCACCTAGATCGGCCTGGTGTTAGCTTTTGCTCAAGGACTACTTATGATGATAATGCTATCACCAATGCCATTGAGATTTATGCATCTCCTAGGTATTTAGTTTTCCTCTTTAATTGTTTTGTTACATGTACCGTGTTTAACATTCTTGTTTCCTGATTTTTAGCGGCGCAGTTCATTTCACAGCATCAAATAATGATTGTGGAATCAGAGACTTTGATATGGAGAAATTTCAACTTACTAAACATTTTCGTTTTCCCTGGCCAGTGAATGTGAGTCTCATAGATTATGTTCTCATATTTTAATTCTCTATCCCCTCTTAATATTGAAAAGCAGATACTTATGTTCTTTCAGAAGTTGTATTACCATTTCTTTCTACCAAACTACACTGTTGTGCATTAATGAGCAATTTTTGCATTAGGATACATATTGCTTACACATTGGCTGTATGGATCATACTCTTCCGTTCATTTGCTTTCTATTTATTTATTTATTTTTCTATGTTTGCCTTTTTTGCTTTGCTGCAGCATACCTCTCTCAGTCCAGATGGTAAGCTACTTCTGATTGTTGGAGACAATCCTGAAAGTATGCTGGTGGATTCTCAAAATGGAAAGGTAGTACTCTGCTCCCTTTTTGGTCAGACAACCAATCACTTCCTCAATATGTTGTATCGTAACAGATTGTATGATGGAAAATCTTGCTAATCCGAAATTCTTTATTTGCAGAATATTGCTCCATTATCCGGGCATTTAGATTTTTCATTTGCATCATCATGGAATCCTGATGGGGTGACATTTGCTACCGGGAACCAGGACAAAACCTGCCGAATTTGGGACATGCGGAATTTATCCGAGTCAGTGGCAGTGCTGAAGGGAAATCTTGGAGCCATCCGTTCAATCCGGTATACTTCCGATGGACGGTATATGGCTATAGCAGAGCCTGCAGATTTTGTGCATGTATATGACGTTAAAAGTGGTTACGAAAAGGAACAGGAAATAGATTTCTTTGGTGAGATATCCGGAATATCTTTTAGTCCAGACACCGAATCCCTTTTCATTGGGGTTTGGGATCGTACTTATGGAAGCCTTCTTGAATATGGCCGGCGCAGGAATTACTCATACCTCGATTCTATGATTTAGCCGAATATTAAAAAGGATAAGTGACATGACAGTTCAGTGCACTTGAACAGCCTGCTTTACATATCCTTTTGAGGTAGGTTGTTAATGTATAAATTGAGTGTCCTGCAAATGTCCTGAATTTGTAGTTGTTGTAGGGTGTGTTTATACCTGTGTGTGATAAACGAGGGTATGTATAGGAGGGCTAGAAGGTTCTGGTGAAAATGAGATGGAAAGTGTGACTAATCTTCAGATGCTGATTATCATCAGTATGTAATGTAGTAAATTTCTGTATGTGGAAACTCAATATGGCAAAACATATAAATCATGATATTTCATGGTCTTATTATAAGCTCATTGATTGTCTAACTTTTGAGTGGAATAGAGGCAGGGAATAATTCAAAGGAAAACAATGTAGTTTGCATCATATCTCTTAAGTTTTTTCTAAAGAAAAATAGTAACAGACACCTAAAACTATTAAATTGAGGTCAATTAAGTAGACAAATTATGAAGATGCTTAAAATTTGGTTATTCTTTCATTCTAAACCACTGATAAAAAAATCATTTAAGCTGATACAAATGGGGGTGCATGTATACACGAGTACAAGTTTATATTTCTAATTATTGGATTATATTTAGATTATAACTTTTGAGATTTGGATTGGCTACGCAAGATGTCACTAATATTTTAAAATAAACTATTTATTTAGTTGATGTGTGTCAAGTTTTTATGTGTAAGGGAAGACATAAAATTCCTATTTTCAAGTCAAAGCTATATTGATAGATTGACTTTCAAAATAAACATCGAATTGTGTGTCCTTACGATTTTGGTCGATGATAAACATCAAATAATTGATTTGTTGACTTTAAAATGAGTTGTGTGATTTGCATCTAGTGAATTGAATTTGCCAATTACAATAACAGTTCGAATTCATGACTACCTGCAATCTTGGTTCATAAATTTATCAACAAATGTTACTGAAAAATATAAATTTGTTTAAATTTTTTTATTTGAACTGTTTTTAAAGGAGTTTTTATGGTACATCCATAAATTGAAGTGTTTGGCATTTTTTTGGAACTAATGAATTAACGATAATTTTTATGAATAAAAAAACTACTTATCGACTTTTATATTTTAAAAAAAATTATTTTATAAGAAAAAAATTATTTCATTTTTTATAAATATTATATATTTTTTAATTTATATTTTACCTAAAAAATGTTTAATACCCACTGTTATGAGTAATATAAATTCAGAAAAAAATTAAATTTGATTATGTTGACACTTTTGGTAAATAATATTTAATTAATATAATTTTTTATATAATAAAAAATTGTTTTCTTTAAAATAAAATTATTTAACTATTAATTTAAAAACCAAATATACTAATACGTACCAAATCGACACATGTACAATATAATTTCTCTTTTTAAAATATTAGCTTCCCTTATAAGTTAAAATTAGTTTATCTATTTATTTATTAGAAATTATCTTTCTAACTTTTCTTTAAATAACTACATGCTTATTAATTTTCTTTCATTTGTTGGCTTGTATAGTTTGTTAGGTTGAGTTAGGGGTGTCAAACATAGTTGAGACAACTCTCTTTCTCTAGTGCTATTAGCTTTAGATTTTAAAGAAAATAATACTAATTTTCTTTTACCAATAACAAGTAATATAACTTATTTCAATTTAAAAATCCTCACAAATCAAAAGCTTAATTCAAATTTAGCGACTCTTTGTTTTAGTCACATGTATTTTAAAATGTTAATATTATTAAACAAGACACTCTATGTGAAAATTCATATCAACAATTAAAAACCACAAAGTGAAATGAAAAAAAAAAAAATCTGTAATCCAAAACAAACCAATAGAATCAAGCCAAGTCACCACCCAAAATCTTTATTCCATGGTTTGCAAATCACAATCACAAACCACCTTATCTTTCTTTTCCACCACATAATTTCATATACTATATATTATATGATCCCATTTCATATGGACCTATTCCTCTAATCTCTCATTATACTAACAATTTCCAAATTCCAATCTTCACCAAAAAAAAAAAACATGGCAGCCTCAGCCTCATCCATGATATCAACTCACACCTTAACCACCACAATTCAAAAACACCAAACACATAACCTTAAACCATCAAATTTATGTTTCCAAGGTTTCAAACCTTTGACAAGGTCAACAAAAGTCAACACTACTTTCACACCAACAAAAAGATTTTCAAGGGGTGTTGTAAGAGCTGAACTCAATCCTTCACTTGTCATAAGCCTAAGCACTGGCCTCTCCTTATTTTTAGGAAGATTTGTTTTTTTCAATTTTCAAAGAGAAAATGTTGCCAAACAAGGGTTACCTGAACAAAATGGTGTGACACACTTTGAAGCTGGTGACAAACGTGCCAAGGAATATGTTAGCTTGCTTAAATCAAATGACCCTGTTGGTTTTAACCTTGTTGATGTGTTGGCTTGGGGTTCTATAGGTCATATTGTTGCTTATTATATCTTAGCTACTTCTAGCAATGGATATGATCCTAGTTTCTTTGGTTGATTTTTGTGTTGTTGTTGGTACTTTATGTTCCTTTAATTTCAATTTTATTATTTCTTGTTATAAGTATGTAATGTTATGTATAGTTTATTTTTATGAGATATCCAATTAGTTTGGTACCTTGGATTCAATATGTTAATTTGGTTAAATGGAAAATTAAACTTCTCTATATTTAGTTGTCAAATTTTGTTCTATTTTTGCATTATCTTTTTATGTTAAAATTAAAATAAATTTAGCAGTGTTCATAATTATTATTTTTTAATATGTAGATGCGATAATAAATACAATGAAAAATTTACACATATAACTGTGAGATCTTAGATTTAAACATAAAATATCGTATTCAACCGATATTCAACCTAATAAATATTTTGTGGGTTGAATTAAAGTTTAATAACGGAGTGTTCGTAATTAAAGTTGTCAATTTTTATCCGGCACAATGGGCTTATTCGATAAATCCATATTATAGGTTGGGTTGAATTTTATAAATCATAGACCCAAAAACAATTGGGCCATTGGGCCCGTCTGGTTGTTCTGATGGTACATATTGGGCCTCTTTTTTTTTTTTATCATATCTATGAAAAAATAAATAGATTATCTGTGCGATTTGTATTTCAGTTTGCCCTGTTGGCTTCTTTAACCTCCAATACTATTAACTAAAAAAATATATTTGAATTGATTAATCTAGTAATGTTAATTAGAGACTTTTGAGAATATAGAAGTGAGAGAAAAAATTATAATTTGAAAATGCTAATTTTGTTAGTTATTTGAGCTGAAATTTGGTTTGGATAATAGCTCCTATGATCAATAGAAAGTGAAACTTGTCTCTATATTAAATTATGCTAAAAAGGTTTTTAGTCTTTTGTCGATGGTTAAAATTCAGATTATGCCAGGATTTTTATGTTTTTTACCATTTAGATGATATATATTAAAATAATTTTGATAGACAATATAAAAATTATTTTAGTATATATTTTAAAAATCATAAATGATATCTACATTAAATCTTATTTGTGATATATATGTGTAATCAATAAGTTTTATATTTATTTTTGTAAGAACCATAAATTATGTTATTATTTTGCATTTAAAAAGAGTCTCATTTAGTATATATTTTAGTATATATTTTAAAAATCATAAATTATTCTAGTATTGTAAATTTTTTTGTTTAATAATTAAGTTTAATACATTAGCCTTAAAAGTATATTTAATTTTTATTTATTTATATTTGACCCCCTCTTAAAATTATTCATAGCTTCTTGATTGTTTGTAATGTGGTTTTGAGCATTGAGCCATTCGTTTGAGTATCAAATTAGCCATAGAAATGATCGCTTTCTTGATTGTGTTCGAGTTTGATTTCAAGATTTATTCTTAAAGGTTCTTTTTCCAATATTTTCATCTAACATCTTATTTATTTATGAAGTCTCCTATATTTTTAAACTTCTTTATTGACCAGCTTTAAATTTAAAAAAAGATTCATTATATTGATTTATCTGAAAAAAAAATGTGTCATTACTCTTCTTTTGAAGATGTCATTTTCATTTATATTTTTTTTGCTCTTAGTATTTTATTTTATGATGATTTTAGAGGATTTATTTACCTTGTGTAGTTTTTTAGTTTGAATTTGATTTATTATAAATAAAAACTAAAATAATAAAGTGATTGTGTTGGTTTTGGCAAAATGGTTCATAAAATTCTGATTGTGTCAATTTGCATTAACTAGAAATTTTATAGATTTCTTTTCATTTAATTGAGATTATCATACTCCTAAAAAAAGTGAAATTTTGTTGGCTAATAATAAAAGTGAGATTACACTATTTCCTTGCTTCTTTTTACGGAAATAGTATTCCTTTGCTTCATTAAATTAGTTAAATTAAAATAATAAATTAAAAGAAAAGTTAAGAGAATGTGACTTACAAAACAGGTTATACAAATAGTATAAAAATAATTAAAATAAATAAAATATATTGCTTTTTAGGCAAATTAATCTTATCCATATAAATAAAAAACTTTAAAATAAAATCATTAAAATTCAACGTAATACAGCTATCGTTACACAAGCATTAAAACTCTAAATTTTTTTTTTCATTTTTCTAATCAAGTTCTCATTTTTCATTGATTATAGATTTTATGAATTTCTTTTCGAGATTATACTATTTTCTTTGTTTGCTATACTCCTTTTTTAACTGCCAGTAACTATTCATAAATTGTTAATGATCTAAATGATATTAATAGAGACTTAAAAATAAAATTTTAAAATTTTATAAGGAAGAAAAATTTATATAATTCTATATTTATTTTTATACAAAATCATATTTCACAAAATAAATTATAACAAAAAATACATAAATTATGCAGCATATTAAAAAAAAAAATTAATCATATTTAATGTATGTAATCTTAATTCATTAAAAAATTATATATTTATTTTCCTAAAGTAAAAAAAAATTTAATCATTTTAAATATAAAAAATAAAATGATACTTTAGAGATATTATAATAAAATAAAAGATAGGTTATTTTAATTTATGAGACGAGGGATATAAAGTGTGTTTGTAACCTATGGTTTTAGAATAATGTGAGAAGAAATTTGAGTGTATTTGGTATTTGTGAATGCAAGAGAGTGTAAGATTTTAGGAATAAAAATGAGAAATAATGAAAATGAAAATGAAAATCAAAATGAAAATGAAAATCAGTGTGAGAGTGAAGTCACAAACAAAAACCCTTATCCTCCGCCAACTGCTGAATACAATGACCTAATTCATGATCCTAATCTCTTCCATCAAAAGCTTCAATCTTTTCACGATTCATTTGGTACCAAATTAAAGTAAGTTTCTCTAATTTTTTATTTTATTGTTATTTTTTTGGTTTCAATTACACTTTTTTAGTGTTCTTTCTGCTGATTTTTGGTTCTTGATTTTGTGGGTTAGGTTAATTTTTTGCATGAGGGGTAAATTTGTGTGCTTTTTGTGTTTTTCAATGTGTCTTGTTATCTATCACTTGGTTGCTTCTAGAGAGAATTTGCTTGTGATGGTGAAATTTAAAAATTGTAATTTATTCTTTAATATTAATTAATTAATTTAATTTATGGTATAATGAGTTCAGGTGTAGTAGTATGAACTATGAAGTGTAGATGATTAGGAAAATTGTAATTATTTTTCCATGGTTAACAAATCAAGATTCAAATCAAGATTCCGATTTTGAATCGGAAACCTATGTTCCGAACTGTGAATCGAAGCTTATTATAAATTGCAAGGTACATAGTAAAAACAAACAACATACACAAAAATATAGGTTGACGTATTTTCGAACTTGTAGTCCTAAATCAAATGACAAAAGTAAAGTGATTGGCTTCACAAAGTTTGGGTTGCGGTTGCGATTCATTCTAATGAATTGCGACTCGTTGTAGTGAATTGGGATTCATCATAATGAATTAGGATTTGTGTCTAAAATGGATACAGACAACAATTCATGTCAATTGGGTTTAGTTTTGTTTCGAATTGAGGTACGATTTGCATGCATGTATGATTCTGATAACCATGCTTTTCCTTTTTGTGTGTAGGATTCCTACTATAGGGGGAAAGCCACTAGATCTACATCACCTTTTCGTTGAAGTAACATCTCGCGGTGGTGTGGAAAAGGTATTTAGTGTATATTTTTCTCCTAATTGTTAAAAACCAGTCTCCTTGTGTCATGAAACATACTCAATTTCTTTACTCTATTTTTTCCCCATTTTCTTATGATTTGATTCCTATTGACTTTAGATAGGAACAAAGATTAATGATGTATGTGCTTTCAGCAGATTTGATTTTGATTAAACTGATTTTCGCTTTGAAGTTTATGTATGATGCATCTTAGAGATCTTGAAATATTGATTTCTTTCTTTATTACAACTTTTTTACAATGACTCCTCCTAAGCTTTTTCTTAAATTTATGCAGGTGATTGTGGATCGGAAATGGAAGGAAGTGATTATGACGTTCAAGTTCCGAGATACCATAACAAGTGCATCATTCATGGTGCGTAGGTACTATCTATCGTTGCTTTATCACTTTGAGCAAGCGTATTATTTTCGCAAGCAAGTCCCTCCCTCAACACCTGGTCAGTAAAGATACTATCTTTCCCTCCCTCTAATTATGCTGTTTTGAAATGTTCGGTTTTTACGAATGAATGATTTCATATATCCAGATGTTGTGAGTGGGAGTCTTGGCAATAGCTCCACAATCAATAGGGAGGGTGCTTCTATCAACGATTCACCTTTTCAGGGTAAGTCAATGAATCTTTTAAATCTGATTAATGCTTTGATGCTTCAAACATTCATTTGTATCTATATTTCTTTTTACAAAGCAATGCCTCTAGCTTCTTCTTATAATAATAGCAGAGTTCAAGGACACGGCACTGACCCTAACACGTAGACACCGCTAATAATTTAAGAAATGGGTAGTGACAGAAATTAGAATGTAACCCACATGTGTCAGTGTTACATAAATTGTTGTCCAACTAATCGATGTGATAAGGATCTTCTTTCTTATATGCAGTTAGTCCAGCACAGACACTTGGTTCTGCAGTGCATGGAACAATTGATGGGAAATTTGATGGTGGATATATAGTTACAGTGGACCTTGGTTCTGAACAGCTGAAAGGAGTCCTGTATCATGTTCCTAGTAATGTGTCTCAGAGTTCTTACGCTGAAGGTACGCCTCTTTCAAAGAACCGAAAAAAATCAAGATTGGAATTAAGTGATCCATCTCGGCCGAAATCAAATAGGAGTGGTTACAATTTCTTTTTTGCTGAGAATTATGCCAGGCTAAAGCCGTCATTTCACGGGCAAGAGAGAGCAATTGGTAAAAAAATTGGGTTTCTATGGAGCAATCTGACAGACGCAGAAAGACAGGTATAGATGCACACTTTTAACTATCGACATAGTTATGGAATTACTGAAAACATTTATACATTTGATGTCGTAGTTTGTGAATGGAAGTATCATCATAACATCTGTACAAGATTAGAAAGTAGCAGGGGATTTTCTAGTTGTAGCGGTAGTTATCATGTTGTCTTTTTCGGCTCTTGAGATTGCTCACAAAAGCTTTATTGTGTAAATAAAGCTAGTTTGTGTTGTCAACCACATATCGCTGAAAATAGAGTTTTGTTCAAAATCTTCTACACTACAGTGCTATAGCTTTTCTATAGCCTCTATTTCACAAAAATGTGCACTAAATCACCTTTGTTAAAATTCTGCTATGTTATAGCCGCTATTTGACAACATTGAAGCTAACTCTATTTTTGTATTGGCTTCTTAAAAGGATCCCCTGTAGAAATAGTTTATGTATTAGGAGGCTATTTGTGATAAATAACAACTTCTAATTCTACACATGCAAGAATGGCTTCTTAGTTCTATATGAAATATTTAGTTGGGCTATAATTGTAAGGACTAACTTTTAGTTATAATTTTTTTTAGAGAAAAAGTTGTATGCTAACTAAAGTTCCAAAATATATTTGCATGTCAAAAACATAACATAGAAATGAAACTGTCCTTATATGTTTGAACTAATATTTTGTGGTTATTTATCTCAAAGACGTTTTCGTACTATTTTTTGTTAATATAATGCAGGTTTATCAAGAGAAAGGGTTGAGAGATAAAGAAAGATACAGGATTGAAATGTTGAAGTACAAATCAAACAATTCAATATCTGAATAGACTCTTTTATATAGAATTCTCAGACTGCCATTTCATATAACTCCACCTTTTGTTCTTTGCTTTTAGAAGGGTAGTTTTTTGACAACTCTGGTGTAAAGTATGGTGAATAATTTTGCAAAACATCTTTTAGTAGTTCATTTTGTTGTAGCTTTTTCTAAAATCATGGATCTTTCCTTCAATTTATGCCCCTTATTTTTAGGTCTGCAGTATCAGTGAATGGTTGTCTTAGCCAATGTTGTCAATTGCAGGTAGTGAAAAATAGCGGTTTGTTCAACCTACGCTATGCTGTAGTGCTAGAGTACCACAATAGCAGATATTTGACAACATTTTGTACTCACTGGTCTTAGCACTGAGAAGCTATGCAGCATAGTTCAAGTTTTGCTCATACTAACATTGCTTGTTAAGATTTTTAAGAAAACTAGAATCTACAAAAAATTAAAAAAGATGGCAAGACCAAAGTAAAGCTTTATAAAATTCATTTAGCTATTTAAAAAGAACATATGATTTGTATTATCTAAGACTAACATATAATTATGAAATGGCTGCAAATCATTCAGGGTTGGGTTTATTACAAATGCATAGCAGAAGATTAACACGTTAGCTGTTATAAGATTAACACACTACAATACTATCGTACCGCTATAACTGTTATTTGACGACACTTTGTATTAAATTTTGACAACATTGATATGAAACTACAAGCTATATAATTCTTATCCACTATTAAAACACTACATCAAGGTTCTAGATATTTAGAAGAGGAATGCTCTGCTCATTCCTGAAAAAGTTTTGAGGATCAAATTTTGTCTTAATTTTTGCCAAGCGCCTAAAGTTTCCCTTAAAATACTTGCTTCCCCAAACACTTGCTTCAGAGTAGCTTGTATTGTTGTCATGCTTGTTGCTACCTAAATCAAGATCCCTATAGTTGAAATATGCAGCTCTTGGTGATTTTGAAACATAAGGAGTCATGTATCTGTAAACCATTTCCATCCACTTTAAATTCTTGTTGGATTCATCAATGGTATTCACTTCCCACTTGACCATATACTGTATATTGTACAAGTATCCCTCTCTATGTGGAAAAGGGATTTCAGATTCTGAAATTTCACTCATTTTTCCACCATAAGGATCCATTATTAGTAATGCTAATGTGTCTTCTTTTAGAAGCATTGTCCAAACACCTTCTAGACTTGTTTCTGATATAGGCTCTTTTACATAATCAGATTTAGCCTTGAATGAGCTTTTGTAGATGGTAGTTCTGTTCAACAAAAATTCTGGTGGGTCCCAATTGTTGTATCCTGCAAAATACAAAACTGATTGAATCCAACTCATTTCAATGCAATCTTTAGCCTGCAACCCCAATTCAGGGAAACTCTCATTCATTATTGGTATTAACTTATCTTTTCCTCCAAGGAAAAGAGAGTTAAAAAAGGCTTGTATTATTTGTTTTGAATTTGAACCATCATTTTGAGCAACTACTCTAATGAAAAGATCTTCATGCAATTTATCTGCTATGTATTGCCACCTATGAAAGAGCTTTTTAGCTCGTTCCTCTACTGTTCGGACGCTGAATACAGTAACGATTGATGGAACTTTAACCAATCTTATCTTCCATGCAAGAACGACTCCGAAACTTGATGCACTACCTCCTCTTATAGCCCAAAAAACATCTTCTCCCATTGATTTTCTATCAAGAATCCTTCCATTTGCATCAATAAGGTAAGCATCAACAACATGGTCAGCTGCTAAACCATATTTCCTCAACAAAGTACCAAACCCTCCTCCACTTATGTGACCACCTATTCCAACACTTGCACATAATCCAGCAGGAAATCCATGAACTTTACTTGCTTTTGAAATTTTATAGTAAAGTTCACCTAATGTTGCACCAGCTTGAATCCAAGCTGTTTCATCGACAAGATTAATTTTGATCGAACGGATTTCGATGAGATCAATCATGATAAAGGGTGTCTTACATAGATAAGATAGCCCTTCGTAGTCGTGGCCGCCACTTCTTACTCTAATCTGAACACCAATCTCTTTGCTGCATAGAATTGCTGCTTGAATTTCTGATTCATGAAAAGGTTTAACAATGAGAAGAGGCTTGTTTGATGAATTTAACCATCTTGGATTTTGTTCCAATGATTCCAAAACTTTTGGATACAATAAAGAGGATGAGTTGAAGACTGTTTTTTCAATGTTTTTAGAATAGTCACCAATTATGGTTAACATGCACTGCATGAAACTCTTGTCAAGTGAAGTAGAAGCTGCATATGAGATTGAAAGAGAAAGAATCATAAACACTACAAGATAATTCATATCTCTTTTATGTTTTTCTTTTCTACCTTGAGGTTGATTTAAGCCATGCATCTTACATACATGCATGCATGTATATATAGAACAAAATTGTTCACTTGAGAAGGTAGAAAATAGAATATTGAAGTAGAGACTACTAAGGATGCTATCAAAGATATTTTCCTTGTGTCCAAAACAACCCAAAAATTAAATAAAAAAAAAGGGGTGGCAGTGATATTTCCAAAGTTGAGAAAAATGATTTGTTTATGTTTACATTATTAACTATTTGTTTGTTGTTTATTTCGTAATTAAGTTTGTCGTTGCTCGTGAATAAAGCTGAAAATGCGTCGACTTAAATTAACTTAATTTTTTAAATAGAATATCATAAATAAAGTTGAAAATGCGTCGACTTAAATCAACTTAATTTTTTAAATAGAATATTACAAGTCAAATTTGATATGAACAAATTCTTAACTCGGATTTTACTTGATTCAAGCCTGTGAGCGACTTGGTTAATCTCTTTGATTTAAACAATCATGTGAATCAAAAGATAAAATAATTTAAATCATGAATATTTCTCATTTATTTTTTTGGTCTATAGAAGAAATGATAATTACCACCATAAATTCATACACAATTGCGAGGTCATAAATTCGAATCCGAGACAAGATATCTAAACTAACAATATCAATATTTATTAGTTGATGTAGAACTTAGACAAATAATAAATATTTCTATTATATGGTTATTTATTTATTTATTTATTTATCATATAAGACCTATATTTTTATAATGTATGTAAGATAATTTTTTTTCTCTTTCATTTTTTATTAAAAAATGCTGATGTGCGGCTAAATATTAGCAATTTCGTGTTTTTTGAATTATTTTATTTTTTGCCTATTTTTAAAAATCTAATTCTATGTTTTAATATATATATATATAATCATTCTCTTCTAATTCTTAGTCTTCAATCCAAAAAATTCAAAGATTTAATTTACTAATTACACTTTCAACAACACCTATTTTTAATAACCAACCATTTAATTACCAAAACCTAAACATATTTAAATTGAATATCCAAAAAAATCTCGAAATTAAAACGTGTTTTCAATTTGAAAAAAGTGGGTTTGCACTTAATGAACAATTGACAATGACAATGAATGAGAATGGAATTCAAACGTGTTTTCCATCTCTTCTCTCACTCAGTTGCTGCTTCATTTTATGCCACAAAAATCACGTCGGTCAACAAGACTTTTTTATTTTGGGGATTTTTAGATTTTCAATTATTTGGTTTTTAGGTTTTGGTGTGGAAGGTATTCATTGAAAGTGTGGTGGGTGGATTAAATCTTTGATTTTTATAGATCAAATATGAAGAGGGAAGAAAATGAAAATTGTTAGAGTTTATATTTTTTTAAAGAAAAAATTTAAAATATAATAAGATTTAGTTTAAATGACAAATGTCCGAAAATTATTAGTCTCATTATCATATTTTAGGTTTGAATTTCGGATATCAAAATATTTACTGTTTCATTTACATACACCAAAAAAAATTCAGAATAAGATTTTTAAAAATAGACAGAAAACAAAATAAATTAAATGAAAAAAAAAACAAGTAATTTTTTTGCATTATTAAAGATAAGTGTGCAAAGCTAGTGCATTGACCTGCCATTTAATTTTAACCATTTAATCTAAATTTTGTACTATTTATATTATATAGTTTTTTAATCAACAACACATTATTTAATGTCGTGACAAATTATAATTGAATGACTGTAAAACAATTTTATATTGGTAATACATTACCTTTATTCTTAAAAAATAAATGACCTATATAAGAAAAAAAATTATGTTAGAATAAATGACTACCCAAATCTAAAGAGGTGAATAGATTTTTTTCACGTAACAGATACAAAAGTATTTAAAATTTTTTGCAAAATAAAAATTATGTTTATTGGAACTATCAACGAAATCTCTGAGTTTATTGTAAAATATTAGACTTCAATTTCAATCGTTCAATAAACTAAATGAATTAAACTATACATAATTCAAGTTTAGCTTATTTATTTAATCGGCTTAAATTTTAGTTCAAAATTTGTTAATATGATTT
This sequence comes from Cicer arietinum, assembly GCF_000331145.2. NCBI lineage: Eukaryota > Viridiplantae > Streptophyta > Magnoliopsida > Fabales > Fabaceae > Cicer > Cicer arietinum. The sequence continues at coordinate 1,790,256 of NC_021164.2, forward strand.
ATTATGAACTAAATTTAACAAATGAATAGTTGAATCGCACCTAATTTCAAATTGGTTGTGAACCATAGTAATCAGCTTTGAATATCGAAATACAATTAACTAGTGGATTGCATAAAGTAGAAAACATCCATTGTATGATTTATTTTGATTACATATGTTTTAAAAGGATTTGTTGAAAAAAAAAAAAAAAACATTGTAAAAGGATTTTATAAGCTCTTTGTTTATTGTATTATAATGCAATTTAATTTTGACTTAGTATTTTAAAAATCAGAACAAACATCAATTTAGTCGAGGTATTGATTTAATAGATCACTGATTTAATCATTGGGTCATTAGTCAAACTTTATAATTAAATCAGATTGAACCGATTGACTCTTATGAAAAATTATTACATTCAATATCAAAATATATATTATTGAATAACTTAGTCTATTAAAAAGTTATAAAAAAAATCTAAACTAATAAGAAGCTTACAATTAATTAAAAAAACAATAATGAGCGTGGTGTGATATTCTTGAACGTCTCTCTTATCGACATCATGATATTTTGCATATGTCTTGAGAAAGTGGAGAGAGGTCTACCCTTTCGTGTAGGATTACAATCATATATTTCTATGAAGAGTTGAAATGGTTCCACACATCATGAATCTATTTAACTATACGCTACACTATTCTAGCACAATCATCATGTGATGTTCAATATCTATTAATCACAAAATAGATATTTTAGGACTCATCAAAATATCATTCAACCAAGATTTTACAAATCATGAAAGACCAACACTTATAAATCAAATTTCTTATATTCTACATATTTGTCCATAACTTGTATGATTGCGAATTATAAAGCATTCTTCTGTGATTTCAGTAGTGCATTCTTGTATTGGAGTCACACTTCATAAAGTAATTTTACGAGTGAAATTCAAATTCATTTAACATGATATTAGAAATTGAATAAAGAGTGTTAATGTGAAAATTAGATCCAAAACCTATGCTAAGTGTGAGAGTGTATATTGAAGTCCTACCTTAGTAAAAAAATTAGACACCGTAATTAAGCCATAAGCATGGAATACTATGTCTTGATTGAGTAATAAAAGAATTAATGTCTATAATTTTTATTTTTGGTGTAAGGTATTCATGGGTTAGAAAACTAAAAACAAGATCATGTATATATAAGGGGAATTTGTATATACAATATAATATAACCAACCTTGTATCATATTAACGCGAATATAATCTGTTTGCATAATTAATTAAATAGAAAAAAAGTGAGGATTGTATTGTGTAAAATAAAATGAAGGAACTCTACATTAATTTTTTAAAGAGTGTTTTTCATAAATTTATAGTTTACAAAAATAAGTTGAAAAGAACTCGTGACATATATTATAAGCTCTTTCAAACACTTGCTCGTTTATATTATTATTGGTGAGCCAACTAAGTTTGGAGAAAAATGAGCTTAAGAGTATTAATGTTATAAAGGTGTTAAAATTGGTGGAGGCTTTCAACGAGGAAGAGGAAAGGGCAACAATGAGAATTGTGATGGTTTAAAAAGTTTATGGTCAGATGGAGTGAATTGTTGGATCTTTTGTTAGGGGTATGCTGCAAATCTTGAACAAGAAGAAGATGTATTTTATGATGATGAAGGTTGCACAAATAAATTCTAAAGCGTGTGTAACACACTAAGCTTTAGGTTCGATTCGCCCCCATCAATCTATATATATTGGATACAAACGGGTTAACCGGCGAATTCCCATCAAGATACTTTGGAATCCTTGAAGTGAATTGCACATTCACATCAAGCCTATCGATCAATGATAGTTTATAGAATAAAGTTCATTCGTTTACTCTCGTGCACTAGAGAAAAGAAGAAATGACTCAGAAATATTTTTGACATAATCTTGACTCATGTAACATGAATTTTGTCTTGTTTATCTTGTGTTCTTTCCGCCTCTAAAGTATCTCTATTTATAGAGATACTCATATCAATTGGTGAAAGAAAACAACTCTTCAACTCATACAAATTGGTGAAAGAAAACAACTCTTGCGAAAGATTGTAACTTTTGATAACTTAAAAGATGCATCGGTTAATTAAATCCGAGATACTCATATCAATTGGTGAAAGAAAACAACTCTTCAACTCATACAAATTGGTGAAAGAAAACAACTCTTGCGAAAGATTGTAACTTTTGATAACTTAAAAGATGCATCGGTTTGAATTAAATCCAAACATTGCAACCACTTGACCAAGTGATACATTAAGTTATTTAATTTTGCTACATTAATATAACTATTAGAGAATTCCAAATATATTTTGGAAATTTCCCTCACAATCCCCCACCATTTTCAAAATACATCTAAGTCTGTTATTGCGGAAATGTCATGGTTTCAGATAAAGGTATCTTACGATTTGAACCATTACTTAGTGAATTATGTTTTCACTCATCCCCGAATAGATTGGTAGACAAGCTTTGAACCAACCATTCATTAGAACAAGTGTGCATAACTCACACATGAAATCTCGGTACCATTGATCGAATTATAAAAATGACACATTTGATAAGGCCCTGTGTCTCATATCCTTTTCGTGAGAATTTAAGAGTCAAGCTCTTGAACCCTATGAAGCGGCCCACTTCATTCTCATATAGGTGGACTATATCATAAATGCACCTATAATTATACATTCCAACAAATACATGATATATGTCCATTAAGAGGAGACCTCATCCTACCACTTTTATTTTATGGTCCAAGTACTTTTATCTTTTGGGATGTATCTATTGTCAAGTACTTCAATCACTCTAATAATGTACTTTCATCATTGAACTCAAGACTTGATGCCACTCAAGTGTGAGTTGATGTTTCCACCATTGGTGATTATCTAGATATGAGCTTGTATCACATCCCTAATGATGTTTTCCACATCATATCCTTTGTCAGAACTTTCGTCAAAGGATCTGCAAGATACTTTTCAATTCTTACAAACACTATGGATATCACTCCATTAAATCCTTTACATAGCTATGTCTTAAACCAATATGTATTGATTTTCTATTATATATTTGGCTATATACTTTTGATAGTGTGTATTGACTATCACAATGTATGGATATTGATGTCATTGATTTTGGCTAAATTGGTATCTCATACAACAGTTTTCTTAGTCATTCAGTCTTTTTACTACATGCAGTTAGGGCAATAAACTCTACAGTCATGGTGAAGTCAGCAATCTAAGTTTGTTTCTTTGATCCCCAAGAAACAACACCTCCACCAAAGTTGAAGATCCATCTACTCGTGGAAGCATGATCCTCAACATGATTTACCCAACTGATATATGTATATCCTTCAAAAACTAAAGGATATCCATTATAGATTAAACAATAGTTAATTGTTCATTTCAAATATTTTAATACTTTATTAATAACATGTCAATGTTCTTTACTTGGAGTGAATTGTTGGATCCTTTGTTAGGGGTATGCTGCAAATCTTGAACAAGAAGAGGATGAACTTTATGATGATGAAGGTTGCACAAATAAATTCCAAAGTGTGTGTAACACAATAAGCTTTAGGTTCGATTCGCCTCCACCAATCTATATATATTGGATACAAACGGGTTAACCGGCGAATCCCTTACAAGATACTTTGGAATTCTTGAAGTGAATTGCACATTCACATCAAGCCTTTCGATCAGTGATAGTTTACAGAATAAAGTTCATTCGTTTACTCTCGTGCACTAGAGAAAAGAAGAAATGACTCAGAAATATTTTTGACATAATCATGACTCATGTAATATGAATTTTGTCTTGTTTATCTTGTGTTTTTTCCGCCTCTAAAGTATCTCTATTTATAGAGATACTCATACTAATTGGTGAAAGAAAACAACTCTTTAACTCATACAAATTGGTGAAAGAAAACAACTCTTTCGAAAGATTATAACTTTTGATAACTTAAAAGATGCATCGATTTGAATTAAATCCAAACATTGCAACCACTTGACCGAATGGTACATTAAGTTATTTAATTTTGCTACATTAATATAGCTATTAGAGAATTCCAAATATATTTTGGAAATTTCTCTCACATGAATTTGGGTTTTTGAAAGAATTTTGGGATGTTGTTAAAGTATACTTTATGTAATTTTTGTTAGATTTTCATATTAATGGAAGATTGGTAAAGGGTTTGAATGGTACTTTCATCGTTTTTATACCTAATAAAGAGAATCTACAAAAATTTACTAACTTCTTACCTATATCTTTAATGGAGTATATGTATGAGTTTTATTCAAGTTGATGGCCAATAGATTGAAGTGTCTAATTGGAAATACAATAGTTGAATTACAATCAACTTTTGCGAAATGAATGACAAATTCTTGTTGAGATTTTAATAGCTAATGAGATAGTGGATAAAACTAGAAAAAAAACAAAAGAGAGTTGATAATATTTAAAGTGGTTTCTAAACAAAATTATGATTTGGTGGAGTGGTACTATTGCAAAGAGGTGATGAACAAAAAATGAAATTTTCAAATGTTTGGAGAAAATGGATATTTGAATGTCTCTAGATGACTAGAGCATCAGTGTTGGTTAACGGAAGTCCCACAAATATATTCTCATTGAGGGTGTGTCCTTAAACAAGGAGACATATTATCTCCATTCTCATTTCTTATTGCAGTGGAATGTTTAAACGCTATGTTGACTTCTGCTGTAAATCTGGACTTATTCAAAGGTGCTCCAATGGATGTAAATTCAGGGTTTCGAGGGTCACATTTATAGTTTGTAGAAACGCTATGATTTTGGGTGATAAGAGTTGGATAAATATATGAGCTACAAAATCTATTCTAATCAATATTTAAGTTGGCTTCGGGTTTGAAGGTGAATTTTTATAAGAGCTTATTGATTGGCGTGAGTGTGAATTTAGCCTGGTTAGTTGTGGCAGTTGAGGAGCTTCATTGTAAGATTGACAAAACTTTATTCAATTATTGGTGTTGTTTATTAGTGATAATTCGAGAAAGTTGACATTTTTGAAATCTAGTTATTAGAGGGTTCAACATAGATTGTCTGTTTGGAAGAGTTGTAACTTGACCTTGGATGGTCATCTTGTGCTCTTAAAATCTATTCTATCAGCGCTGTCAATTTATTTATTTTCCTTCTTTAATGGTTCTTCAATTACCATTTCTAAACTTGAATATGTTTTTAAAACTTTTCTTTGGAGAGAGAGAGGAAGCCCATGATATACATTGAGTTAAATGAGATATAATTTGTTTGCCAAAAGAAAAGGGAAGACTAGAGATAAGAAACTTGAAACTCTTTAATACGATTTTTTTGAAAAAAAGGGTGTTAGAAGGTAAACGTCTCTTTAAATAATATCTTTTAATTTATCAGTATGATTTAAGGTGATATAATCAAACAAAAGAAACTATATTGTATCATAATAACTGTTGTCGCGTCCGGTTTGTCTGAGAAAAAAAAGTCGCCACCAATTTTATTTTTATTAAAGGAAAAATTGAATAAAACTTAAAATAATGATTTTTGAACAAAAAATTTGGATTCGAGATTCGATTACGAGTAGGAAAGTATTATCATCTTACAACGTCCGTTAAAACGGTTACCCTATAATTAATTATATATGAACTATTTATTTATTTATTTACTTTTACCGCAAAAAGAATAATAAAAAAAATTAAATTATTTACATTAATAAAAGAAGAAAAAATATTTTTTTTTTATTAATTTGGTTTGTCAAGGGGAAGACCTTGCTCCTACGTATCCGCAGGTGCAATAGGGAAATCAAAACATACGTAGTTCTTGGGTAGAAAATATTTATGTGTTGATCGATTTTATTATTAATTTTACTTTATATATATATATCAAAATAAATTAACAACATAATGGTGATAATAATAGTAATAATGATAATAATAATAATAATAGGAGTGGTGTGTTGTATACTGATTTGTGTATCGTTTTATTTTAAAGAAAACGTTTTTACTACTTTTTGATTTTTATAAACTATAAACGATAAAAATTCAAGAGCAGATCCACGAGTCGGCGATGCATATGTGGCGCGAACTGATGGCGGTAATAATAACAGAATTTAAGATCTAATGCACAAGTAATAAAACACAATAAAGATGAGAGATCACGAATTTGATAAAGAAATAAACGATTATACAACAATCAAATTGATTTTTATTAGTTGATTCCAAAACTTCTCGTGAAAACAAAAAAAATTATTGTTCATATCATACGTGCATAGGATAGTAAAAAAAACTCTATAACAATAATAAAAAAAAAATAGACAAGAAGAAAAAAGAAAAATAAGTGTTCACCGTACTAGAAAGGCTCTTTACTAGTTCGTCCCAATATTTCTTCTCTCTTTTCTCTCTATTATTCTCTCTTATCTTTTATTTTTTTGTGCTCTCAATTGTGTTCACTCTTGTCCCCTCAATTGTGCTCCCAATTCTCCTTCTATTGTCCTCTTGTGGTAGACTATTTATAGATTTTCTGGGTGTAGATTACAAAAGACAAGAGAATAATTGCCAATGAATTACCATTAATCTGTTTCTTTCGGTTTCTTTTCATTTAATTGGCCAGAATTATACTAATTCTTATTATAATTGATTCATTTCTTCAGTTTCTTTTCTATTCAATTGACCACCATTATACTGATTTTTAATACCATTGATTTATTTCTTTGCGGTTTCTTTTCATTCAAATGATGACCATTATAATAATTTTTATTACCATAAATTCAATTCAATTAAATACGTTTATTTTTATTTTTTATTTATTTAGAAAATAGTAAAAGTTTCTGGAAAGGAATCAGAGTCAAATAGAAACCAAACACAAACCATCATTTTCTAAAAATCTAACAATTTATTTTTATTATTATTTTCATCATTATTAGTTTTTATTTATTTATTTATTTTTTATATATTTATTAAAAATCATAAAGTAGCGGACAAGATTAGGTGTCAACAGTTGCCCCTCTTTACTTAGAATTTACTTTGAGAATCAAAGTAAGTGATAAGTAAAGATGACAACTCTAATTTTGTTTGAATATAATTTTGGTAAGTCTTTTACCCAATTTCAAGATACTAATCGTTTTCTCAACTTTGGGTGCGAATCGTTTTCTCAGTTTCAATGCGAGTCGTTTTCCCGGCTTCAACATGCAGATCGTTTTCTCGGCTTCGGATGCGAGTCGTTTTCCCGGCTTCAACATGCGGGTCGTTTTCTCGGCTTCGGGGTGTGAGTCATTTTCTTGGCTTCAACGTGCGGGTCGTTTTCTCGGCTTCAGGTGCGAGTCGTTTTCCCAGCTTCAACGTGCGGACCGTTTTATCGGCTTCGGGGTGCGAGTCGTTTTCCCGGCTTCAACATGCGGGTCGTTTTCTCGGCTTCGGGTGCGAGTCGTTTTCCCGGCTTCAACATGCGCGTCGCTTTCCCGACTTCGGGGTGCGAGTCATTTTACCGGCTTCAACATGCGGGTCGTTTTTTCGGTTTCATGGTGCGAGTCGTTTTTCCGGCTTCAACATGCGGGTCGTTTTCTCGGCTTCAGGTGCAAGTCATTTTCCCAAATTCAACATGCGGGTCGTTTTCTCGGCTTCAGGGTGCAAGTTGTTTTCCCAGCTTCAACATGCGGCTCGTTTTCTCGGCTTCAGGGTGCAAGTCGTTTTCCCAGCTTCAACATGCGTGACGTTTTCTCGGCTTTGGGGTGCGAGTCGTTTTCCCGACTTCAATATGCGGGTCACTTTCTTGGCTTCAGGTGCGAGTCGTTTTCCCGGCTTCAACATGCGGGTTTTTTTCTTAATATTTTTATTGGGCACGATCATTCAAATTTTGAATAAGAAAAAACACTTATATTTTTTTTCTTGAATTTGATATCATTGATCTGTTTTTTGTCCTCTTCTATTTTTTCCTTTTCTTTCGTTCTTTCTATTTTCTTTAAAGAAGAAGAATTAATATTGTGATGTTAAGTTGGATCTCATGTTGTTGTATGCCTTGTACTATAAACAATCTATACTATATCCGATTTTATTGCAATTCATTATATCGAGGTATGGTATGTTTTACTTTCCAATACTTCTCATGCCATAGTTTGATCCATATTGTTGATCTTATCCTTACGACTATATATTTTTTGTTTTGTTTTTTTGTTGTTGTTGTTTTTCTTCTTTTCTCAGGTCGCTCTTTCGGGTTTTCAACCCAAGAAATATTTTTTGTGTACCCTAATTTTTGTCAAGGTCGTCCTTTCAGGTTTTCAACCTAGCGGGTATATATATTTTTATACCTTAATTTTTGTCTAGGTCGTCTTTTCAGGTTTTCAACCTAGCGGGTATTCATTATTATTTTTTTGTACCCTAATTTTTGCCTAGGTTGCCTCATTCAGGTTTTCAACCTAGCGGGTATTCATTATTATTCATGATATTTTTTTACGGCGTACGAGTTTACAGGAAAGGCAAAATCTTTTTCATCCATATTCGTGAGGATCAAAGCTCCACATGAGAAAGTTTTCTTCACGACGCATGGGCCCTTATAGTTAGGGACCCATTTCCCATGATAATCATTTTTAATTGGTAAGATCTTTTCTAGCACCAAGTCTTCTTCTCGTATTTTTTCCTCGTATGCTCTCTTCAGTATTTTCTGATATAATTGTCAATGGCATAAGGCCGCTAACCTTTTTTCTTCAATTAAATTCAATTGATCGAAACGAGTTTGTACCCATTATGACTTTTCTAGTTTGGCTTCCATTGATACTCTTATCGAGGAAATTTCTACTTCAATGAGTAGCACAACCTCCATCCCATATACTAGGGAGGGTTGCCCTAATTGAAGTGTGTATCAAAGCGCGATACTCGTGTAGTGCAAACGACAACTTCTCATGTCAATCTTTGTATGTTATAACCATTTTATAAATAACTTATTCTTTATGTTTTTATGTTACATTATTCGTTCCACACAACTATTTGATTTTTTCCGTAAAAGTTTAAAGGTCAATTCACAAGTGGCAGTTAGTTGTGATATAAATCTTGAAATATAATTTAGTCTCCCAAGAAAACCACGAACCTCTCTCTCTGTACTTTGGTGAGGTATTTCCAAAATGGCTCGAACATTATCGGGGTCGACCTCTATTCTTTTCTGACTAACCACAAATTCTAACAATTTACCCGACTGTACGCCTAAAGTGCATTTGAAGAGGTTAAATTTTAGCTTGAACTTTCTGAATCTTTCAAAGAGTTTCTTTAGATCAATCACATATTTTTCTTCTGTTTGTGACTTAGCAATCATGTCATCTACATAAACTTCTATCTCCTTATGCATCATGTCATGGAATAGAGTTACCATAGCTCTTTGGTAGGTTGCCCCAACATTCTTTAGACTAAAAGGAATTACCTTGTAACACAATCTTCCCTAAGGGGTGATTAAAGTTTTTTTTCCATATCTTCGGTTGCCATCATGATTTGATTGTATCGTGAGCAACCATCCATAAAGTAGAAAAAGTGAATGACGAACCATATTATCATCCAAATTATCGATGTGAGGTAACGAGAAATCATCTTTAGGACTTGCTTTGTTAAGATCCCTATAGTCGACACATATTCGAACTTTGCTTTCCTTTTCAGCATTGGTACAATATTGGCTATCCATTGGGGATAATTTGCCACAACGAAGAATCCGTCGTCAAATTTTTTTTTTTTTTACCTCTTCCCTAATTTTTAATGACATATCGAGCTTTATTCACCTTAATCCTTGTTTGACCAAAGAAAAATAGGGTTTTAAGGGAAATTTATGTTCCATTATGCTAGTATCCAATCCATACATATCCCGATATGACGAGATAAAAATATCTTTGTATTCCTGTAGGAGTTGGATTAGTTCATGATATACTTATTTCTTTAAGATAGTGTCGACTTTAACTTCCTTTCTATTTTTTTCCCTATACTAATCACTTTTATTGGTTCCTTATGGGGCATAATTCCCTTAGCTTCTTGTTTTACCAATTTTAACAATTTTATGGGAAATTAAAAATCTTCTTCATTATATTTTATGGCCAGATTAGTAAGATGGTCAAAGTTATGTGGCAGGATTTTAGTACAATCATTTGTTAATGGATTATTCTCAAATATGGGAATTGCATTGAATATTATAGGCAACTTGATTGTCTCCCCATTCTTGATTTATGTTTTTGCATCATATGGACGAACCCAATTAGCATCACCAGTCGAAATATCATCTCCAGCTATTGCAATATGAGTCTTGTTTGTCTTTCATGCACTTTGGAAACTATGTTGAATGTCACAGATGAGAATCATTTTGGTTCTACGGTATCGATTTTAAATCCGAGCTATTTTTTTTTTTAGCCAATCTTTGCTTGTCAACTTTGGTTGGTTTGTAATCTAAACCCCATTTATCTCTATTCTCATGAAGTTTTATCAGTCATTTGAGAAGTTCTTCATTCTTCCCCAAACCGTGTCATGGATGATGCCCTCTGCTTAACATGAATCTAATAACCATAATAGTTGTGTTTAATAAATGTGGTTCTATTTTGCCGTTTCGATGTAAGCGGTGCCCACGATTTTTAGTGTTTGGAAGGAGGTCTCCAGAGCTTACTCTATTATCTCAACGTACAGTGTGGTGGAAAACATACTCACCAACGAGTCTTCCTCTTTTGACACGATTATCAGCTGGTCATATACCATATGCTTTAGCTTTTGATGTAGGGTTGATGGCACCACACCGGTAGAATGGATCCATGGTCTCCTCAATAAGCAGCTATAGAATCCATGATCAAATGAAACGTGATTTCAAAAGTGAATGGATCCATGATCAAATGAAACGTGATTTCAAAAGTGACCGGACCTATTTGCATTGGGAGTTCAATTATGCCATCATTTCTCTACGACTCCCATCGAAAGCTTTAACAAGGACTCTTGATATCATATGATCGAGGCACATACTGATACGTGAAACGCTTTGTTATGGTCTCTCTTCGACAGACAGTTCGTCATCTATGAAGGTTATATGACTGTTAGTAGTAATGTTATTTACGATGCCTCCAAATTTGTCAAAAGTGATATCTTGAGTGACGTGGGCTTCATTTAGTATTTTCAGTAATAGCTTCCTATGGGACTCAGAATTCATTAGCAAATATATTAATCAACTTTTTGTGAGGGCGGCTTAGTTCTTAAATTAGAGGCTGAAGGCCAGTCATCCCAACTCTTTAATCAGAGAATGAGGGTCAGTCATCCTTGCTCTTAAATCAGAGGATGCGGGTCAATGTCTTGTCTCTTAAATAATAGGGTGTGGGTTAGTGTCTCAACTTTAAATTTAACCACTAAATATGAAATGTCATGAATGCATTTAATGAATGAACATTTTCCTTCATTTTCATCTTTTTTTTTTCATTCAACTTTTTTTCAATTTTTTTTAATTTCTTTCACCTCTTTACGGACATGATCCTTGATTCATGGATGAAAAATGTGCATCACTTCAAATAAATGGTGGTGATTGTCCTTTTGATCTTTAAAGAGATTTTTTATTACATCACTGACTTGATCTTTAGTTGCCCCTGCCTTACATGTAAAGACGTCATACTAGTTTTGGACTCTTGACATTCACATATTTTGTGCCCCAACATATGATTATCATAAAAATGCGTTTTGACAAAAAAAGATTTATAACACAAGAAAGTAGTGAAGGAAGGTTCAAACAATGATATTTAATGAAAAAAATCTATGGTACAAAAAAAGAATTCATAGAAAGATAAGAAGATAAGGTGATCTCATATGGGTAAATGACCCAATTTGTTAATAGTTTTTCATAAAAGAAAGTGTGCTAATAAATCATTCTATAATTTCAATAGCGTTATTGATCCACTTTGGAGATATGATTTGCCTCAATTTATCTTCACAACCTTTCAGAATATATTGATTCAACTTAGATATGTGTAAGCCATATTATTTGCACATTTTCCTTTATAACTTCTTCATTCTATTTGTTTTTTTTTTTTTGCTCTAATTTTTAACTAGGTAGCCCTTCTGGGTTTTTGACCTAAAATGTCTTCATTCATTTCCACATAGGTTTCCCCTTCTTGTTTTTTACCTAGCAGGTCTTTATTCGACTTTATATCCTCACTTTTCCCAGGTTGTCCTTTTGGATTTTCTGCCTCGTTGGTATTTACTTATTTTTGTACCCTAATTTTTGCCTAGGTCGCCCTTTCAGGTTTTCAACCTAGCGGGTATTTATTATTATTTTTTGTACCCTAATTTTTGCCTAGGTCTCCATTTCAGGTTTTCAACCTAGCGGGTATTTTTTTTTATACCTTAATTTTTGCCTAGGTCGTCCTTTTGGATTTTCAACCTAGCGGGTCTTCATTTAGATGTAATACTTTTTGAAGCATCAGTGTGTGAAAGTAGTGATAAGTCTTCCTGATCCATATTGGTGTAGATCATAGCAAAACTTGAATGTATTGGTATTGGGGCTCATATAGTTGGGAGTCCACTTATGTGCTAGTCCTTTTAAATATGTGAAATCTTCTTGAGTACTAATTCTTTCTTTTGAAGCTCTGAAGTTCATATGTTCTTCTTTTAAGATATTTTGAAATAATTGTCCTTGATATGAGGCAGACAACATTTTTCTTAACTTGAATTCCGTTGGTCAACACAGATCATTACTCTTGATAAAATGATTTTTTGTTTGAACAAGTCGCACTGCCTTTATTCTATATAATAAGAATAAAA